>NC_090341.1:857160-887160 GCF_035084215.1 Heptranchias perlo | reverse complement strand
GACAAATTTATTAGAGTTTTTTGAGGATGTAACTAGCAGGGTAGATAAAGGGGAACCAGTGGATGTAGAATATTTGGATTTTCAAAAGGCATTCGATAAGATGCCAAACAAAGATTGTTTCACAAGATAAGGGCTCATGGGGTTGGGGGTAATATATTACATGGATAGAGGATTGGTTAACGGACAGAAAACAGAGAGTAGGGATAAATGGGTCATTCTCAGGTTGTCAGGCTGTAACTAGTGCGGTGCTGCAAGGATCAGTGCTTGGGCCTCAGCTATTTACAATCTATATTAATGACTTAGATGAAGGGACCGAGTGTAATGTATCCAAGTTTGCTGACGATACAAAGCTCGGTGGGAAAGTAAGCTGTGAGGAGGACACAGAGTCTGCAAAGGGATATAGACAGGTTAAGTGAGTGGGCAAGAAGGTGGCAGATGGAGTATAATGTGGGGAAATGTGAGGTTATTCACTTTGGTTGGAAGAATAGAAAAACAGAATATTTTTTAAATGGTGAGAAACGATTAAATGTTGGTGTTCAGAGAGATTTGTCCTCGTACAAGAAACACAAGAAGTTAACATGCAGGTACAGCGAGCAATTAGGAAGGCAAATGGTATGTTGGCCTTTATTGCAAGGGGGTTGGAGTACAAGAGTAAGGAAGTCTTACTACAATTGTACAGGGCTTTGGTGAGACCTCACCTGGAGTACAGCGTACAGTTTTGGTCTCCTTATCTAAGGAAGGATATACTTGCCTTAGAGGCGGTGCAATGAAGGTTCACTAGATTGATTCCTGGGATGAGAGGGTTGTCCTATGAGGAGAGATTGAGTAGAATGGGCCTATACTGTCTGGAGTTTGGAAGAATGAGAGATGATCTCATTTAAATATATAAGATTCTGAGGGGACTTGACAGGGTAGATGCTGAGAGGTTGTTTCCCCTGACTGGAGAGTCTAGAACTAGGGGGCATAATCTCAGGATAAGGGGTCGGCCATTTAAGACTGAGATGAGGAGGAATTTCTTCACTCAGAGGGATGTGAATCTTTGGAATTCTCTACCAGAGGGCTGTGGATGCTGAGTCATTGAATATATTCAAGACTGAGATCGATAGATTTTTGGACTTTAGGGGAATCAAGGGATATGGGGATCAGGCGGGAAAGTGGAGTTGAGGTCGAAGATCAGCCATGATCTGATTGAAGGACGGAGCAGGTTTGAGGGGCCGAATGGCCTACTCCTGCTCCTGGTTCTTATGTTCTTAAACAAAATGAGAGAGAGAGTGGACAAATGGGAGAGGCAGGGACAGAGACAGAATGTGTCACATACAGTCTGCTCAGAGTCATTCACAATGTGATTCACAGGATTGATGTAGGAAAATATCAGTAACTCGAGAAAGGCCCTGGGAATAGGATTGGTTTAGCAAATGACCAGATTAAGCAGGACTATCAGCACCGATGCCGGGAGCTACGTCCGCCCAACTCCAGTGCATTCTGTGTGAGCTGAGACTTCATGTGACGATGGTACTAACCTCTGGAGCAATATAATCCGGAGTCCCACAGAAAGTCGTGGCTCTGTTTTCACCAAACACGTTCTCTTTGCACATTCCAAAGTCGGCTATTTTGACGTGTCCATCCTTGTCCAGCATCACATTGTCCAGCTTGAGATCCCTGCACAAAAAAACAGACTGTACACGTTCGACAGCAGAGCAAGTCTGAGCGAACACACTCAACAAACACTCACACCACTCATCTTCAACCAATGATTTGTGTAAATGAACACACCGCCAGCTCACGTTAATAAATTCACACTTCCCGTGGTGTTTAACTCACAACGAGGCTCCGCCCCCTCGCTGGGCACAACACCATCACTCACCGATAAATGATCCCCTTCGAATGCAGGAACTGCAATCCACAGATTATCTCCGCTCCATAAAACCTACAGGATCAGAAACAAACCAATCAATCCTGTCGTACAGGTCATTACACGAACCATTAACACAACAGGTGATGCACAACCTGGGGCAGAGCACGCTGTCGGAGGGGCGGTACCGAGGGGGCGCGGTGCTGTCGGAGGGGGCGGTACCGAGGGGGCGCGGTGCTGTCGGAGGGGCGGTACCGAGGGGGCGCGGTGCTGTCGGAGGGGCGGTACCGAGGGGGCGCGGTGCGGCGCTGTCGGAGGGGCGGGTACCGAGGGGGCGCGGCGCGGCGCTGTCGGAGGGGGCGGTACCGAGGGGGCGCGGCGCGGCGCTGTCGGAGGGGCGGTACTGAGGGGGGGCGGCGCTGTCGGAGGGGCGGGTACCGAGGGGGCGCGGCGCTGTCGGAGGGGCGGTACCGAGGGGGGGCGGCGCTGTCGGAGGGGCGGGTACCGAGGGGGCGCAGCGCAGCGCTGTCGGAGGGGCGGGTACCGAGGGAGCGCTGCGCTGTCAGAGGGGCGGGCACCGAGAGGGCGTGGCGCTGTCGGAGGGGCGGTCACCGAGGGGGCGCGGCGCTGTCGGAGGGGCGGTACCGAGGGGGCGCGGCGCTGTCGGAGGGGCGGTACCGAGGGGGCGCGGCGCTGTCAGAGGGGCGGTACCGAGGGGGCGCGGCGCTGTCGGAGGGGCGGGTACCGAGGGGGCGCGGTGCGGCGCTGTCAGAGGGGCGGGCACCGAGGGGGCGCGGTGCGGCGCTGTCAGAGGGGCGGTACCGAGGGGGGGCGGCGCTGTCAGAGGGGCGGCACCGAGGGGGCGCGGTGCGGCGCTGTCAGAGGGGCGGTACCGAGGGGGGGCGGCGCTGTCGGAGGGGCGGGCACCGAGGGGGCGCGGCGCTGTCAGAGGGGCGGCACCGAGGGGGCGCGGTGCGGCGCTGTCAGAGGGGCGGTACCGAGGGGGGGCGGCGCTGTCGGAGGGGCGGTACCGAGGGGGGGCGGCGCTGTCGGAGGGGCGGCACCGAGGGGGCGCAGCGCGGCGCTGTCGGAGGGGCGGTACCGAGGGAGCGCTGCGCTGTCGGAGGGGCGGGCACCGAGAGGGCGTGGCGCTGTCGGAGGGGCGGGCACCGAGGGGGCGCGGCGCTGTCGGAGGGGCGGTACCGAGGGGGCACGGTGCTGTCGGAGGGGCGGTACCGAGGGGGCGCGGCGCTGTCGGAGGGGCGGTACCGAGGGGGCGCGGCGCTGTCGGAGGGGCGGTACCGAGGGGGCGCGGTGCGGCGCTGTCAGAGGGGCGGGCACCGAGGGGGCGCGGCGCTGTCAGAGGGGCGGTACCGAGGGGGCGCGGTGCTGTCGGAGGGGCGGTACCGAGGGGGCGCGGCGCGGCGCTGTCGGAGGGGCGGTACCGAGGGGGCGCGGTGCGGCGCTGTCGGAGGGGCGGTACCGAGGGGGCGCGGTGCTGTCAGAGGGGCGGCACCGAGGGGGCGCGGTGCGGCGCTGTCAGAGGGGCGGTACCGAGGGGGGGCGGCGCTGTCGGAGGGGGCGGCACCGAGGGGGCGCGGTGCGGCGCTGTCGGAGGGGCGGTACCGAGGGGGGGCGGCGCTGTCGGAGGGGCGGGCACCGAGGGGGCGCGGTGCGGCGCTGTCGGAGGGGCGGTACCGAGGGAGTGTGGGGCCACGGGGAAAGGGCGGGGTAATGGGACTAGCAGGATTGCTCTTGCATGGAGCCGGCATGGACTCGATGGGCCGAATGGCCTCCTTCCGTGCTGTAACCTATGTTTCTATCCACATAACTAAAGTCCCTGGGCACTAAATTGGGCCGTGGCGCTACACGGCCTCTCTGACATCCAAGAACGCTGGAATCGTGTTGGGAGAAAATGGCTTCAATCAGTGTGCTGCTACACGTAAAGGAACCCTCTTCTGCAGACGGCAGTTGATGCTACCCCACTTGTGAATGTTAAATCAGAGATTGACAGATTTCTGTGAACCAAGGGTATTAAGGGATATGGGGCTAAGACGGGTATATGGAGTGAGGTCACAGGTCCACCATGATCTCATTGAATGGCGGAAGAGGCTCGAGGGGCTAAATGCCACGGCCACTTGCTGCCTCTTGATATGCGCCACCTTCTCCTGCAATAAAGCAGGACGTGTGACTGGGTGATGTGCCTTCATGGTGGATTTGCAGCCTGTGTGTGTGGCCTGTGAGTTGTGGGCGGCTTGAAACAGTGGTAATGTGCAAGGGTGAGAGGAAGCATCTGGTTGGAAGAGTTGAGTACTGATGGAAAGAGTTTATTGGTATGTGGGTGATGGGGGTGTAGTGGGTGGTGCAGTTGGTGGGAGACGCCACTTGACTTGGAAATATATCGCCGTTCCTTCATCGTCGCTGGGTCAAAATCCTGGAACTCCCTTCCTAACAGCACTGTGGGAGAACCGTCACCACACGGACTGCAGCGGTTCAAGAAGGCGGCTCACCACCACCTTCTCGAGGGCAATTAGGGATGGGCAATAAATGCCGCCCTCGCCAGCAACGCCCATGAACGAATATAAAAAAAAGTTGACCTCATATGTCAAAGCATTGAACTTCTTCCTGTTCATGTTCATGATGCTGTGCTCCTGTCATTGACTTCGTCCCCTGCTGCCTCCCACTGCCTTTTGGATATATGTCTGGAGGGCCACTCCCCCCCCCCCCAACCCTGAGGATTATAGGATGTCCCTCCTTCTGCCCACCTCTTGCACCAAGGCCTCTAGTGCATCAGCAGAGAACCTTGATGCACGCACTCCCGCAGGTCTGGTATCAACTCAGATCGGTGAGGTCTGGCATGCAGAGTAGAGGATGTGGGATTTAGTGGTGCGCAACCTTTATTCAATGCTTTAACATAACACTTGTAAACAATTTTACAACACCAAGTTATAGTCCAGCAATTTTATTTTAAATTCACAAGCTTTCGGAGACTTCCTCCTTCATCAGGTTTCACATCGTTCACCTGACGAAGGAGGAAGCCTCCGAAAGCTTGTGAATTTAAAATAAAATTGCTGGACTATAACTTGGTGTTGTAAAATTGTTTACAATTGTCAACCCCAGTCCATCACCGGCATCTCCACATCTTAACATAACACATCAGTATGTAAACATAGAAATGGGACCTGCATCTGTGTTTTACGTGTGCGATGTCTGATCTCCATTCAGGCTCTGGAGATAGCAGAATGTTATTTTCAGCATGTAACAGGTACCGGCTACCTTTAAGAGATTGCTAAGAAGCCTCCCTTTAAGAGATTGAGCTCCCCCTGGTGGTGGAAAGGGTGAATTGCATTGATTCCCTGAGCAAGGCGCGGAATGGAACGCCGATAATAGGCGAGCCCTCGGGCCGGCCGAAATTTGCATCCTGCCGGCACAAGGGTCATTGGGCACAGGGTATGGGTCATTGGGCACAGGGTATGGGTCATTGGGCACAGGGTATGGGTCATTGGGCACAGGGTATGGGTCATTGGGCACAGGGTATGGGTCATCACACTATCTGCACCCACAAGCGGCCCTTATCCAATTTTTCCCTCCCTGGTTCCTGGAATCATTCTAGTAAATCTTTTCTGCACCCTCTCTAAGGCCTTCACATCTTTCCTAAAGTGCGGTGCCTAGAACTGGACACAATACTCCAGTTGTGGCCGAACCAGTGTTTTATAAAGGTTCATCGTAACTTCCTTGCTTTTGTACTCTCTGCCTCTATTTATAAAGCCCAGGATCCCGTATGCTTTTTTAACCGCTTTCTCAAGCTGCCCTGCCACCTTCAATGATTTGTGCACAAATAGGAGGTTAGAGCAGATGAATGTGTGGCTGGAGAGATGGTGCAGAGGGCAGGGCTTTAGATCCCTGGGGCATTGGGACCAGTTCTGGGGGAGGTGGGACCAGCACAGGCCGGATAGGTTGCACCTCAACAGAGCCAGGACCAACGTCCTCGTGGGGAGGTTCACTAGTGCTGTGGGGGAGGGTCAAACTAATTTGTCAGGGGGATGGGCACCAGGATGTAGCATTGGAAAGGAGAAACAAGATGCACAAAGGGTGAGGAGAGAAGGATAGCACTCGAGTAAAAAATAGTACGGTATTAGGTGGGGTCAGACCAAGAGAGAGTACAAGAAAGTCTAAGACTGGTTTACAGGGCATGTGTGAAACGCACGAGGCGCGGTAAACAAGGTCGGTGAGCTGCAGGCGCAAATAGTCACATGGGAATATGATGTCATGGCGATAATGGAGACCTGGCTCAAAAAAGGGCAGGATTGGGTACTAAATATTCCTGGATACAAGGTGTTCAGGAAAGATAGGGAAGAAAGAAAGGAGGTGGAGGGGGGGGCGCAGTATTGATTAAGGAGAATATTGCAGTGCTAGAGAGAGGATGTCCTGGAGGGGTCAAGGACAGAATCTATTTGGTTCGAGTTAAGAAACAATAGAGGTGCCATTACACTCCTGGGTGTATTCTATAGGCCACCAACTAGTGGGAAGGAGACAGAGGAGCAAATTTGCAGGGAAATTACAGAGAGGTGCAAAAGCCATAGAGTAGTGATAATGGGGGACTTCAACTATCCTAATATAGACTGGGATAGTAACAGTGTAAAGGGCAAAGAGGGGGAGGAATTTTTGAAATGTGTTCAGGGTAACTCTCTCGACCAGTACGTTTCTGGCCCAAAGAGGAAGGAGGCATTGCTGGACTTGGTTCTGGGGAATGAGACGGGTCAAGTGGAGCAAGTGTCAGTTGGGGAGCATTTAGGGAACAGCGAACATAGTATAAGGTTTAGAATAGTTATGGAAAAGGACATGGACCACTCTAAAGTAAAAATACTCAATTGGAAGAGGCCAATTTCAGTGGGTTGAGAACAGATCTGGCCCGGGTAAATTGGAATCAAAGATTGGCAGGCAGAACTGTAATTGAACAGTGGGTGGCCTTTAAAGAGGAGATGGTTCAGGTACAGTCTAGGTACATTCCCACAAGGGGAAAAGGTAGGGCAACTAAAGCCAGAGCTCCCTGGATGACAAAAGAGATAGAGTAAGATGAAGCAGAGAAAGGGGGCGTATGACAGATGTCAGGCTGATAATACAAGTGAGAACCAGGCTGAATATGGAAAGTACAGAGGGGAAGTGAAAAAGGAAATAAGAAGGGCAAAGAGAGAGTATGAGAATCATAGAAAATAGGAGCAAGAGTAGGCCATTCGGCCCTTCGGGCCTGCTCCGCCATTCAAAATGATCATGGCTGATCGTCTAACTCAGTACCCTGTTCCCGCTTTTTCCCCATATCCCTTGATCCCTTTAAGAAATATATCTCTCTCCTTCTTGAATACAGCTAATGACTTGGCCTCCACTGCCTTCTGTGGTAGAGAATTCCACAGGTTCACCACCCTCTGAGTGAAGAAATTTCTCCTCATCTCGGTTCTAAATGGCATACCCCGTATCCTGAGACTGTGACCCCTGGTTCTGGACTCCCCAGCCATCGGGAACATCCTCCCTGCATCTAGTCTGTCTCGTCCTGTTAGAATTTTATGTTTCGATGAGATCACCTCTCATTCTTCTAAACTCTAGTGAATATAGGCCTAGTCCACCCAATCTCTCCTCATACGTCAGTCCTGCCATCCCAGGAATCAGTCTGGTAAACCTTCGTTGCACTCCCTCCATGGCAAGGACATCCTTCCTCAGATAAGGAGACCAAAACTGCACACAATACTCCAGATGTGGTCTCACCAAGGCCCTGTATAACTGCAGAATAGATTGGCGGCCAACATAAAAGGGAATCCAAAAGTCTTCTACAGACATGTAAACAGTAAACGGGTAGTAAGGAGGGGTGGGGCTGAACAGGGACCATAAAGGAGATCTACTCATGGAGGCAGAGGGCGTGGCTGAGGTACTAAATGAGTACTTTGCATCTGTCTTTACCAAGGAAGATGATGCTGCCAGAGTCTTAGCAAAGGAAGATGTAGTTGAGATACTGGATGGGCTAAAAATTGATAAATAGGAGGTACTAGAAAGGCTAGCTGTACTTAAACTAGATAAGTCACCCGGTCCGGATGGGATGCACCCTAGGTTACTGAGGGAAGGGTGGAAATTGCGGAGGTACTGGCCATAATCTTCCAAACAACCGTAGATACGTGGGTGATGCCAGAGGACTGGAGAATTGCAAATGTTACATCCTTGTTCAAAAAGGGTGTAAGGATAAACTCAGCAACTACAGGCCAGTCAGTTTAACCTCAGTGGTGGGAAACTTTTGGAAACGATAATCCGGGACAGAATTAACAGTCAGTTGGACAAGTGTAGATTGATTAGGGAAAGCCAGCACAGATTTGTTAAAGGCAAATCGTATTTAACCAACTTGATTTGAGTTTTTTGATGAGGTAACAGAGAGGGTAGATGAGGGCAATGCGGTTGATGTGTATATGGACTTTCAAAAAGGTGTTTGATAAAGTGCCGCATAATAGGTTTATCATCAAGATTGCAGCCCATGGAATAAAGAGGGCAGTAGCAACACGGATACAGAATTGGCTAAGTGACAGGAAATAGAGAGTAGTGGTGAACAGTGAATGGAGGAGGGGACCGAGTGTAACATATCAAAGTTTGCAGATGATACAAAGATGGGAGGGAAAGTAGAGAGTGAGGAGGACATAAAAAACCTACAAGGGGATATAGACAGGCTGGGTGAGTGGGCGGAGATTTGGCAGATACAATACAATATTGGAAAATGTGAGGTTATGCACTTTGGCAGGAAAAATCAGAGAGCAAGTTATTATCTTAATGGTGAGAAACTGGAAAGTACTGCAGTACAAAGGGATCTGGGGGTCCTAGTGCAAGAAAATCAAAAAGTTAGTATGCAGGTGCAGCAGGTGATCAAGGCCAACGGAATGTTGGCTTTTATTGCTCGGGGGATAGAATATAAAAACAGGGAGGTATTGCTGCAGTTATATAAGGTATTGGTGAGACCGCACCTGGAATACTGCATACAGTTTTGGTGTCCATACTTAAGAAAAGACATACTTGCTCTCGAGGCAGTACAAAGAAGGTTCACTCGGTTAATCCCGGGGATGAGGGGGTGGACATATGAGGAGAGGTTGAGTAGATTGGGACTCTACTCATTGGAGTTCAGAAGAATGAGAGGCGATCTTATTGAAACATATAAGATTGTGAAGGGGCTTGATCGGGTGGATGCGGTAAGGATGTTCCCAAGGATGGGTGAAACTAGAACTAGGGGCATAATCTTAGAATAAGGGGCTGCTCTTTCAAAACTGAGATGAGGAGAAACTTCTTCACTCAGAGGGTGGTAGGTCTGTGGAATTTGCTGCCCCAGGAAGCTGTGGAAGCTACATCATTAAATAAATTTAAAACAGAAATAGACAGTTTCCTAGAAGTAAAGGGAATTAGGGGTTACGGGGAGCGGGCAGGAAATTGGACATGAATTTAGATTTGAGGTTAGGATCAGATCAGCCATGATCTTATTGAATGGCGGAGCAGGCTCGAGGGGCCGATTGGCCTACTCCTGCTCCTATTTCTTATGTTCTTATGGTTGTTTTTCGGACTGGAGGGAGGTGTACAGTGGTGTTCCCCAGGGGTCAGTGCTGGGACCATTGCTTTTCTTGATATATATTAATGACTTGGACTTGGGTGTACAGGGCACAATTTTAAAATTTGCAGATGACACAGAACTTGGAAGTGTAGTAAAGAGTGAGGAGGATAGTGATAGACTTCAAGAGGATATAGACAGGCTGGTGGCATGGGCGGACACGTGGCAGATGAAATTTAACGTGGAAAAATGTGAAGTGATGCATTTCGGTCGGAAAAATGAGGAGAGGCAATATAAACTGGAGGGCACAATTCTAAAAGGGGTACAGGAACAGAGAGATTGGGGGCATATGTACACAAATCGTTGAAGGTGGCAGGGCAGGTTCAGAAAATAGTTAAAAAAGCATACGGGATCCTGGGCTTTATAAATAGATCATCTGACGAAGGAGATAATCTCCGAAAGCTTGTGATTTTAAAATAAATTTGTTGGACTATAACCTGGTGTTGTAAGATTCCTTACATTTATAAATAGAGGCATAGAGTACAAAAGCAAGGAAGTCATGATGAACCTTTTATAAAACACTGGTTCGGCCACAACTGGAGTATTGTGTCCAGTTCTGGGCATCACACTTTAGGAAAGATGTGAAGGCCTTAGAGAGGGTGCAGAAAAGATTTACGAGAATGATTCCAGGGATGAGGGACTTTAGTTACGTGGATAGACTGGAGAAGCTGGGATTGTTCTTCTTGGAACAGAGATGGTTGAGAGGAGATTTGATCGAGGTTTTCAAAATCATGAAGGGTCCAGACAGAGTAGATAGAGAGAAACTGTTCCCATTGGCGGAAGGTTCAAGAACCAGAGGACATAGATTTAAGGTGATTGGCAAAAGAACCAAAGGTGACATGAGGAAAAACTTTTTTACACAGCGAGTGGTTAGGATCTGGAATGCACTGCCCGAGGGGGTGGTGGAGGCAGATTCAATCATGGCCTTCAAAAGGGAACTGGATAAGTACTTGAAAGGAAAAAATTTGCAGGGCTACAGGGAAAGATCCCACAGCACTAATGGAAGAAAAGCAGGGGAGTTTTCCCTGGGCCAATATTCATCCCTCAACCAACATCACAAAGCAGATTAACTGAGCGTTTTGTTTATGGGACCTTACTATACGCAAATCGGCTGTTTATATAACAGTGACTACAATTCAAATGTAATTCATTGTGAAGCAGTTGGGATGTCGCAAGGACGTGACAGGTTCTATATAAATGCAAGTTCTTTTTTTCCAACCGATTTCCATCCAATGTGCTACTTCACTCTGTCCCGTTTCACTATAGTTCAGCAAATGACTTCCTGTTCATCAGATTATCCCAGGCGTATAAAGTAAAAGGTAGCTGCTAAAGCACAGAGCGAACAGAGTGGGAACTTGAGAATTTGGTGAGGGGGGAATTAGGTGTAGGGGGAAGGACAGTGAAGAGAGAGGAAGAGCAGAGAGCAGCGGAAGTGGAGGCAGAAAATCTTCAGGATAAATTTGGTGGCATCAAAAAAAACCCGAGTGACATCACAGGACAGCAGGTAGTTGATTGGCTGGGAGAAGGCCCGAGAGCGGGAGGCAGCGGGAGAACATAGGAACAGGAGGAGGCCATTCAGCCCCTCGTGCCTGCTCCGCCATTTGATAAGATCATGGCTGATCTGTGATCTAACTCCATATACCTGCCTTTGGCCCATATCCCTTAATACCTTTGGTTGCCAAAAAGCTATCTATCTCAGATTTAAATTTAGCAATTGAGCTAGTATCAATTGCCGTTTGCGGAAGAGAGTTCCAAACTTCTACCACCCTTTGTGTGTAGAAATATTTTCTAATCTCACTCCTGAAAAGTCTGGCTCTAATTTTTAGACTGTGCCCCCTACTCCTAAAATCCCCAACCAGCAGAAATAGTTTCTCTCTATCCACCCTATCTGTTCCCCTTAATATCTTATAAACTTCGATCAGATCACCCCTTAACCTTCGAAACTCCAGAGAATACAACCCCAATTTATGTAATCTCTCCTCGTAACTTAACCCTTGAAGTCCGGGTATCATTCTAGTAAACCTACGCTGCACTCCCTCCAAGGCCAATATGTCCTTCCGAAGGTGCGGTGCCCAGAACTGCTCACAGTACTCCAGGTGCGGTCTAACCAGGGTTTTGTATAGCTGCAGCATAGCTTCTGCCCCCTTGTACTCCAGTCCTCTAGATATAAAGGCCAGCATTCCATTAGCCTTATTGATTATTTTCTGCACCTGTTCATGACACTTCAATGATCTATGTACCTGAACCCCTAAGTCCCTTTGGACATCCACTGTTTTTAACTTTTTACCATTTAGAAAGTACCCTGTTCTATCCCTTTTTGATCCAAAGTGGATGACCTCACATTTGTCTACACTGAATTCCATTTGCCACAGTTTTGCCCATTCATCTTTTTTTTTTATTCGTTCATGGGATGTGGGCGTCGCTGGCAAGGCCGGCATTTATTGCCCATCCCTAATCTATCAATATCCCTTTGTAATTTTATGTTTTCATCTACACTGCTCACAATGCCACCAATCTTTGTGTCATCGGCAAACTTAGATATGAGACTTTCTATGCCTTCATCTAAGTCATTAATAAATATTGTGAATAATTGAGGCCCCAAGACAGATCCCTGCGGGACTCCACTAGTCACATCCTGCCAATGTGAGTACCTACCCATTATCCCTACTCTCTGTCGCCTTTCGCTCAGCCAATTTCCTAACCAAGTCCGTACTTTTCCCTCGATTCCATGGGCTTCTATCTTAGCTAACAGTCTCTTATGTGGGACCTTATCAAACGCCTTCTGGAAGTCCATATAAATAACATCCATTGACATTCCCCTGTCCACTACTTTAGTCACCTCTTCAAAAAATTCAATCAGGTTTGTCAGGCACGACCTACCTTTCACAAATCCATGCTGGCTCTCTCTGATTAACTGAAAATTCTCGAGGTGTTCAGTAACCCTATCCTTAATTATAGACTCCAGCATTTTCCCCACAACAGATGTTAGGCTAACTGGTCTATAATTCCCTGGTTTCCCTCTCTCTCCTTCCTTAAAAAGCGGAGTGACATGTGCAATTTTCCAATCTAGACGGACAGTTCCTGAATCTAGAGAACTTTGAAAGATTATAGTTAGGGCATCTGCAATGTGCTCACCTACTTCCTTTAAAACCCTGGGATGGAAACCATCTGGTCCTGGGGATTTGTCACTCTTTAGTGCTATTATTTTCTTCATTACTGTTGCTTTACTTATGTTAATTTTATCGAGTCCCTGTCCCCGATTCAACATTAGTTTTCTTGGGATTTCCGGCATGCTATCCTCTTTTTCTACTGTAAATACTGACGCAAAGTAATTATTCAACATGTCCGCCATTTCCCCATTGTCAATGACAATATCCCCACTTTCAGTTTTTAAGGGGCCAACACTGCTCCTGACCACCCTCTTTTTCCTAATGTAACTTTAAAAGTTCTTCGTATTGGTAAGAGTGAGAGTTGCCTGCCCGGTGACAGAGTTAAGGACATCTCCTCGTGGCTGGAGAAGAACTTGGAGCATAAGGGGGAGGATCCAGTTGTCGTGGTCCACGTAGGAACCAACAACACAGGTAGAACTAGGAATGAGGTTCTGCTGAGGGAGTTTGAGGAGCTCGGGTCCAAATTAATAAGCAGAACCTCAAAAGGTAATAATCCCTGGATTACTACCTGAGCCACGTGCAAATTGATATAGGGTCAAACAGATCAGAGAGTTAAATGGGTGGCTCAAAGAGTGATGTGGGAGTCAGGGGTTTCGATTCATGGGGCACTGGCATCAGTACTGGGAAAAGAGGGAGCTGTTCCGTTGGGACAGATTCCACTTAAACCAGGCTGGGACCAGCGTCCTGGCGAATCGAATAACTCGGACTGTAAATCGGGCTTTAAACTAAAAAGGGGGAGAGGGGAGGGGTCAAGTGAGGGGAAATTTAGAAATCTAATCAGAAAAGTCAAGACAACAGAGCAGTGTGGTGATTTGGGTCAAGATAAGCAGAGTGTGGCAGGAAGGGACAGAGAGTTTACCAATAGAGTGTCAGCAAGTAAGGTCAAAGCAGGAAAAAATGGTAAAAAGTCAAAATTAAAGGCTCTTTATCTGAATGCACGGAGCATTCGTAACAAGATATTTGAATTAATTGCACAAAGAGATAAATGGGTTTGATCCAATCGTCATTACAGAGACATGGTTGCTAAATGACCAAGATTGGGAACTAAATGTTCCTGGGTAGATGACGTTTAGAAAAGACAGGCAGAATGGAAGAGGAGGTGTAGCCCTGATAATAAAGGATGAGATCAGGACAGTGGTGAGAAAGGATCTCGGCTCAGAGGATCAGGAAGTAGAATCAGTCTGGGTGGAAATAAGAAATAACAAGGGGCAGAAAATACTGGTGGGAGTAGTTTATCGGCCCCCTAACAGTAGCAATACCATTGGACAGAGTATTAATCATGAAATAATCGGAGCTTGTAACAAAGGTAATGCAGTCATCATTGGAGACTTTAATCTGCATATAAACTGGGCAAATCAAATTGGCAAAGGTAGTTTGGAGGACGAGTTCATGGAATGTATTCGAGACAGTTTCCTAGAGCAATACATCATGGAACCAACCAGGGAACAGGCTATTTTAGATCTTGTATTGTGCAATGAGACAGGGTTAATTAGTAATCTCACAGTAAAGGATCCTCTGGGGAAGAGTGATCATAATATGATAGAATTTCAGATTGAGTTTGAGAATGACATATTTAAGTCCAAACTAGAGTCTTAAACTTAAATAAAGCCAATTGCATAGGTATGAGGGGTGAGTTGGCGAAGGTTGATTGGGAAATTAAATTAAATGGTTTGACGGTTGAAAAGCAATGGCAAACATTTAAAGAAATATTTCAATATTCTCAACAAATATACATTCCATTGAGAAATAAAAACTCCACGGGTGGCTAACTGAAGAAGTTAAGGATAGTATTAGATGAAAAGAGGCTTATAATGTTGCCAAGAAGAGTAGTAAGCCTGAGAAGTGGGAGAGTTTTAGAAACCAGCAAAGGATGACCAAAAATTGATAAAAAGGGAGAAAATAGAATATGAAAGTAAACTAGCAAGAAATATAAAAACAGATTGTAAGAGCTTCTACAAGTATGTAAAAAGGAAGAGAGTAGCAAAAGTAAACGTTGGTCCCTTAGAGGCTGAGACAGGAGAAATTATAATGGGGAATCAGGAAATGGCAGATGTGTTGAACAAATATTTTGTATCTGTCTTCACAGTAGAAGACACAAAAAGCAAACCAGAAACAGTGGGGAACCAAGGGGTAAATGAGAGTGAGGAATTTAAAGTAATTAATATCAGTAGAGAAAAGGTACTGGAGAAACTAATGGGACTAAAAGCTGATAAATCCCCTGGACCTGATGGCCGACATCCTATGGTTCTAAAAGAGGTGGCTGCAGAGATAGTGGATGCATTGGTTGTGATCTTCCAAAATTCTCTAGATTCTGGAACATTCCCCGTGGATTGGAAGGTGGCAAATGTAACCCCGCTATTCAAGAAAGGAGGGAGAGAGAAAACAGGAGGGAACTACAGGCCAATTAGCCTGACAACAGTCATCGGGAATAAAAACAGAAAATGCTGGAGAAGCTCAGTTAATGTTTCTCTCTCCACAGACACTGCCTCACTTGCTGAGCTTCTCCAGCAGTTTCCGTTTTTATTTCAGATTTCCAGATCCACAGTATTTTGCTTTTGATCAGTCGTCGGGAAAATGCTGGAATCCATTAAGGAAGTGGTAACAGGACACTTAGAACATTATATGATTAGGCACAGTCAACATGCTTTTATGAAAGGGAAATTGTAACTAGCAGGGTAGATAAAGGGGAACCAGTAGATGTCGTATAAGTGAGTGGGCAAGAAGGTGGCAGATGGAGTATAATGTGGGGAAATGTGAGGTTATTCACTTTGGTAGGAAGAATAGAAAAACAGAATATTTTTTAAATGTTGGTGTCCAGAGAGACTTGGGTGTCCTGATACAAGAAACACAAAAAGTTAACATGCAGATACAGCAAGCAATTAGGAAGGCAAATGACATGTTGGCCTTTATTACAAGGGGGTTGGAGTACAAGAGTAAGGAAGTCTTACTATAATTGTACAGGGCTTTGGTGAGACCTCACCTGGAGCACTGTGTACAGTTTTGGTCTCCTTGTCTAAGGAAGGATATACTTGCCTTAGAGGCGGTGCAACGAAGGTTCACTAGATTAATTCCTGGAATGAGAGGGTTGTCCTATGAGGAGAGATTGAGTAGAATGGTCCTATACTCTCTGGAGTTTAGAAGATGATGTGGAGATGCCGGTGATGGACTGGGGTTGACAATTGTAAACAATTTTACAACACCAAGTTATAGTCCAGCAATTTTATTTTAAATTCACAAGCTTTCGGAGACTTCCTCCTTCCTCAGGTAAATGTTCAGGATCAGATCCTGAATTTTCTCCTTCCTCAGGCAAACATTTGCCTGAGGAAGGAGAAAATCTCCGAAAGCTTGTGAATTTAAAATAAAATTGCTGGACTATAACTTGGTGTTGTAAAATTGTTTACGAATATATTCAAGACTGAGATCGATAGATTTCTGGACTCTCGGGGCATCAAGGGATATGGGGATCGGGCGGGAAAGTGGAGTTGAGGTCGAAGATCAGCCATGATCTGATTGAATGGTGCAGCCGGCTCGAGGGGCCGAATGGCCTACTCCTGCTCCTATTTCTTATGTTCACACGGCATCAGAATTTGGCAATCTGTTCCCAGAAGGGGCCAATCCATGACAGGATCCTTACTCAGATATTACATCACTTCCTGTGGGACTCACTCCCTGCCCTAAAGCAGCAGAAATGGAGGGTTTGTGTCTGCTGAACCCAACACCTGCCCGAGGAACAAGCTCAAAACTAGCTCCGGGATAAGATCCCCCTCCCCCCGATTATCCGTGTTTTCCATTGATTTCCCCCCCCCAGCCCCGATTATCCGTGTTTTCCACTGATTTCCCCCCCCCCCCCCGATTATCCGTGTTTTCCACTGATTTCTGCTCCTGGTTGAAGTGTGACAGATGCTGATGGGTGAATCACGTTCACTATTAAATTGTGCAGCCGGGGACGTGGACCAGGCCGGTTCTGCTTTCTGGGCCATTGGAGGATGTGGGCGGAGTGCTGGTGATGAAGGGAGTTTGGAGTGGGAATATTCCCTGGTCCAGTGTGGGAGGCAAAGGAATGTCCTGAGATGGCCAATCAGCAGGGATGCTGTGTGATTGGTGAATGAATGAGTCAAGTGTCTCGGCTCTCACCACACTCGCTGCATTTTAACCCTTCAATGGCAGTGAGGAAACAAGTTGTGGGCAGTTGGGAGTGAGCTGACAGAGGCTGGATACTCTGAAGATTGGCCCACCTCCTGACCCCAGTGTGTACGATCTACAGGGTCCCTCATTAAAGTTACTTCGACAGCATCTTCCCTCCCCGCGAAGGAATCTTCACCTTCTCAGGGTAACTAGGGATGGGCAATAAATGCCGGCCTTGCCAGCAACGCCCACATTCCCAGAATGAATTTTTTAAAAAGATGCCATGTTGTGACAGAGAATAGTCCTCGGTCAGGCCCAGTCTGATGCAGACACTCCCCTCACAGCGAGTGATGATTTCGAAACCCATCCTCACGCCACAGATCAGCGACAACAACCAGCAGCAGGTTTTTGAGGTTCACAGGACCTGTGCTGGTGAACAGCTCTGTACATTCTCCTGAAATTGGACCAACACAGGGTGGTGACCAGATCCCCAGCGCTGGGCAAACAGTGATAAAGAGGCAGGCTGCAGCCAGGAACACATTAAAAAGCACCTTTCACATCCTCAGGGCATCTCAAAGCACTTTATAACCAATAAGTGGGGTCACTGTTGTAAAGTAGGAAACGCAGCAGCCAATTTTGCCAACAGCAAGTTCCCACAAACAGCAATGTGATAAACGACTGGATAAATTGGTTTGAGTGATGTTGGTTGAGGGATAAACATTGTCCAGGACATTGGGGAGAACTCACCTGTTTTTCTTCAAATAGTGTCATGGGATCTTTTACATCCACCTGAGAAGGCAGATAGGGCCTTGGTGCAGCGCTCCCCCGGTACTGACCCCCCCGACAGCGCGGCGCTCCCCCCGTACTGACCCCCCGACAGCGCGGCGACCCCCCCGTACTGACCCCCCCCCGTACTGACCCCCCCCGTACTGACCCCCCCCGTACTGACCCCCCCCGTACTGACCCCCCCCGTACTGACCCCCCCCGTACTGACCCTCCGACAGCGCGGCGCTCCCCCCGTACTGACCCCCCCGACAGCGCGGCGCTCCCCCCGTACTGACCCCCCCCGACAGCGCGGCGCTCCCCCCGTACTGACCCCCCCCGACAGCGCGGCGCTCCCCCGGTACTGACCCCCCCCGACAGCGCGGCGCTCCCCCGGTACTGACCCCCCCGACAGCGCGGCGACCCCCCCCCCGTACTGACCCCCCCCCCGTACTGACCCCCCCCCGTACTGACCCCCCCCCGTACTGACCCCCCCCCGTACTGACCCCCCCCGCTACTGACCCCCCCCCGTACTGACCCCCCCCCACGTACTGACCCCCCCCCCGTACTGACCCCCCCCCCCGTACTGACCCCCCCCCCCGTACTGACCCCCCCCCCGTACTGACCCCCCCCCGTACTGACCCCCCCCCCCCGTACTGACCCCCCCCCCCGTACTGACCCCCCCCCCCGTACTGACCCCCGCCCCCGTACTGACCCCCCCCCCGTACTGACCCCCCCCCCGTACTGACCCCCCCCCGTACTGACCCCCCCCGTACTGACCCTCCGACAGCGCAGCGCTCCCCCAGGACTGCACTGGAGTGTCAGCCTGGATTTTGTGCTCAAATCCCTGGAGTGGGGCTTGAACCCATGACCTTCTGACTCAGACATGAGTGTTACCCAGTGAGACACAGCTGAGAGGAACACATAAGGAAAAGGAACACAGATTAGTGGATTTAGATGAAGTAAATAAAGAGAAACTGTTCCCATTGGCGGAAGGGTCAAGAACCAGAGGACATAGATTTAAGGTGATTGGCAAAAGAACCAAAGGTGACATGAGGAAAAACTTTTTTTACACAGCGAGTGGTTAGGATCTGGAATGCACTGCCTGAGGGGGGTGGTGGAGGCAGATTCAATCACGGCCTTCAAAAGGGAACTGGATAAGTACTTGAATGGGAAAAAAATTGCAGGGGCTAACACAGCCATTTGAGAAAGGAGGGAGAGAGAAACAGGGAACTACAGGCTAGTTAGCCTGACATAAGTCGTCGGGAAATGCTGGAATCCATTATTAAGGAAGTGATAATAGGGCACTTAGAAAATCATAATATAAGAACATAAGAAATAGGAGCAGGAGTCGGCCATTCGGCCCCTCGAACCTGCTCCACCATTCAATCAGATCGTGGCTGATCTTCGACCTCAACTCCACTTTCCCGCCCGATTCCCGTATCCCTGGATGCCCGAGAGTCCAGAAATCTATCGATCTCAGCCTTGAATATATTCAATGACTCAGCATCCACAGCCCTCTGGGGTAGAGAATTCCAAAGATTCACAACCCTCTGAGTGAAGAAATTCCTCCTCATCTCAGTCTTAAATGGCCGACCCCTTATCCTGAGACTATGCCCTCTAGTTCTGGACTCTCCAGCCAGGGGAAACAGCGTCTCAGCATCTATCCCTCATAATCTTTTATGTTGCAATGAGATCACCTCTCATTCCTCTTATCTCCAGAGAGTATAGGCTCATTCTACTCAATCTCTCCTCATAGGACAACCCTCTCATCCCAGGATTCAATCTAGTGAACCTTCGTTGCACCGCCTCTAAGGCAAATATATCCTTCCTTCGGTAAGGAAACCAAAACTGTGACAGTACTCCAGGTGAGGTCTCAAAGCTCTGTACAATTGTAGTAACCATGATGTGCAGATGCCGGTGATGGACTGGGGTGGACAAATGTAAGGAATCTTACAACACCAGGTTATAGTCCACCTGACGAAGGGGATAATCTCCGAAAGCTTGTGATTTTAAAATAAAATTGTTGGACGATAACCTGGTGTTTGTAAGATTCCTTACAATTGTAGTAAGACTTCCTTACTCTTGTAATTCAACCCCCTTTGCAATAAAGGCCAACATTCCATTTGCCTTTCTAATTGCTCGCTGTAACTGCATCCTAACCTTTTGTGTTTCTTGTACGAGGACAACCAAATCCCTCTGAACACCAACATTTAATATTTTCTCACCATTTAAAAAATATTCTGTTTTTCTATTCTTCCTATCAAAGTGAATAACCTCACATTTCCCCACATTATACTCCATCTGCCGCCTTCTTGCCCACTCACTTAACCTGTCTATATCCCTTTGCAGACTCTTTGTGTCCTCCTCACAGCTTACTTTCCCACCGAGCTTTGTATCGTCAGCAAACTTGGATACATTACACTCGGTCCCCTTCATCTAAGTCATAGATTGTAAATAGCTGAGGCCCAAGCACTGATCCCTGCAGCACCCCACTAGTCACAGCCTGCCAACCTGAGAATGACCCGTTTATCCCTACTCTCTGTTTTCTGTCCGTTAACCAATCCTCTATCCATGCTAATATATTACCCTCAACCCCATGAGCCCTTACCTTGTGTAACAACCTTTTATGTGGCACCTTATCGAATGCCTTTTGAAAATCCAAATATACGACATCCACTGGTTCCCCTTTATCTACCCTGCTAGTTACATCCTCAAAAAACTCTAATAAATTTGTCAAACACAATTTCCCTTTCATAAAACCATGTTGACTCTGCCTAATCATATTATGATTTTCTAAATGCCCTGTTACAACATCCTTAATAATGGATTCCAGCATTTTCCCAATGACTGTTGTCAGGCTAAGTGGCCTGTAGTTCCCTGTTTTCTCTCTCCCTCCTTTCTTGAATAGTGGGGTTACATTTGCCACCTTCCAATCTGCTGGGACTGTTCCAGAATCAGGTTAGGCAGAGTCAACATGGTTTTATGAAAGGGAAACAGTGTTTGACAAATTTATTAGAGTTTTTTTGAAGATGTAACTAGCAGGGTGGATAAAGGGGAACCAGTATAATAGAAAAACAGAGAATATTTTTAAAATGGTGACAAACTATTAAATGTTGGTGTTCAGAGAGATTTGTCCTCGTACAAGAAACACAAAAAGTTAACATGCAGGTACAGCAAGCAATTAGGAAGGCAAATGGCATGTTGGCCTTTATTGCAAGGGGGTTGGAGTACAAGAGTAAGGAGGTCTTGCTGCAATTGTACAGGGCTTGGTGAGGCCTCACCTGGAGTACTGTGTACAGTTTTGGTCTCCTTACCTAAGGGAGGATATACTTGCCTTCAGAGGCGGTGCAATGAAGTTTTCGCTAGTTTGAATCCTGGGATGAGAGGGTTGTCCTATGAGGAGAGATTGAGTAGAATGGGCCTATACTCTCTGGAGTTCAGAAGAATGAGAGGTGATCTCATTTAAATATATTAGATTCTGAGGGGGCTTGACAGGGTAGATGCTGAGAGGTTGCTTCCCCTGGCTGGAGAGTCTAGACTAGGGGACATAGTCTCAGGATAAGGGGACAGTCAGTCATTTAAGACTGAGATGAGGAGGAATTTCTTCACTCAGAGGGTTGTGAATCTTTGGAATTCTCTACCCTAGAGGGCTGTGGATGCAGAGTCGTTGAATATATTCAAGGCTGAGATCAACAGATTTCTGGACTCTAGGGGAATCAAGGGATACGGGGATCAGGCGGGAAAGTGGAGTTGAGGTCGAAGATCAGCCATTATCTGAATGAATGGCGGAGCAGGCTCGAGGAGCCTTATGGCCTCCTCCTCTCCTATTTCTTACGTTGGGCTACAACAGCAGGGAAATGGACAAACTAGATTGCTCTTACAAAGAGCCGGCACAGGCACAATGGGCTGAATGGCCTCCTTCTGTGCTGTAATCATTCTAGAATTCTAGTGAGAGGGTTGCTAGTGATGGGAACAGAGATCAGTGAGAGGGTCACTAGTGATGGGATCACAGATCAGTGAGAGGGTCCACTAGTGATGGGAACAGAGATCAGTGAGAAGGGTCACTAGTGATGGGATCACAGATCAGTGAGAGGGTCACTAGTGATGGGAACAGAGATCAGTGAGAGGGTCACTAGTGATGGGAACAGAGATCAGTGAGAGGGTCCACTAGTGATGGGAACAGAGATACAGTGAGAGGGTCACTAGTGATGGAACAGAGATCAGTGAGAAGGTCACTAGTGATGGGAACAGAGATCAGTGAGAGGGTCACTAGTGATGGGATCACAGATCAGTGAGAGGGTCACTAGTGATGGGATCACAGATCAGTGAGAGGGTCACTAGTGATGGGATCACAGATCAGTGAGAGGGTCACAAGTGATGGGAACAGAGATCAGTGAGAGGGTCACTATTGATGGGATCACAGATCAGTGAGAGGGTCACTAGTGATGGGATCACAGATCAGTGAGAGGGTCACTAGTGATGGATCACTTCCATCAATGTAAACCTTGTGTGTGAGGTTGTTGGGGGCTGGGAGGGGTATCTCAGGGTTTGAGGTGGACTCTGAGTTAGCTGGAACTCCCTGACCTGTTCTCACTGTGATTCAGAGGTCGCCCACTCAGTGCCAGTGTACCCCGCTGCCCTGCTGCAGACAGTAATAACTTACATTGTTCTGTACAGATCAAAACGTCCCTTCTCCCTGTATGTGGAACATGAGGTCTCCCCCCGTTCAGATATTCCATGACGAAGAAGAGATGCTCCTGCCCAGGAAAAAACAGACATCGAACACTCAGTTCACCGTTCACTGGGTGCCATTAAACAAACACACTGGCAAAATCAGCATCTGTTGACCAGATGTGCTCTGAGAATAATCCTGCACTATTGCCATACACAGCAACATAAACTCACAAAGTGGCAAACACATCTATCCTCAGCTAGAAAAGCCATTCAGCCAAGACAGTCCCACTCCACCCAGAGAGCAGGTCAGATTATTGGATCATCGAGCCCATTAGAAAAGGGAATAGTGCCAGAGGACTAGTGGGCAGCCAATGTGATTCCTGTATTTAAAAAGGGAGATAGAACAAGTCCAGGGAACTCTAGACCAGTTATCTTAATGTAATGGTAGGAAAGATAATGGCAATCTTTACTCAAACATGCAATAGGAAAACATCTAGAAAACGAAAATATAATAAATAGTCAGCATGGGTTTCAGAAGGGAAGGTCGTGCTTGACCAAACTTATTGAATTCTTTGAAGTAGTAACAGAAAGAGTAGACAAGGGCAATGTAGTAGATGTAATATATTTGGATTTTCAAAAGGCCTTCGATAAGGTACCACAATGTAGATTCATGACTAAGATCAGAGGATGTGGAGTCAGGGGGGACAAGTAATAAAATGGATAGCAAGCTGGCTACAAAACAGGAAACAGACAGTAGGCGTTAAAAGGATTTACTCAGACTGGCAAAAGGTGGGGAAGGGGTGTTCCCCAGGGATCGGTGCTGGGACCACTGTTGTTCACCATTTACATCAACGATTTGGACTCAGGAACGGAAATACAATTTCAAAATTTGCGGATGACAAGAAATTGGGGTGTGGTTAATACGATGGAAGAATGTGTTAAAATGCAAGAATTTAATAATAAACTTACAGAATGGGCGTGTAATTGGCAAATTAATTTCAATATATGTGTGAGGTGGCACATTTTGCGTAAGAAGAATAAGGAGGTCACATACTGATTGGATAATAAGAGTCTAAATGGGGTAGAGGAGCAGAGGGATCTGGGGGTACAGATACACAAATCACTAAGTAGTGACGCAGGTTAATAAGGCCATAAAAAAGGCAAATCAAGCACTGGGGTTCATTTCTAGAGAGAGAGAGAGAATTAAAAAGCAGAGAAGTTATGTTAAACTTGTATAGAACCTTGGTTGGACCACACTTGCAGCACTGTGCACAGTTCTGGTCTCCATATTATAAAAAGGATACAGAGGCACTGGAGAAGGTGCAAAAAAGATTCACAAGGATGACACCAGAACTGAGAGGTTATAACTATCAGGAAAGACTGAACAGGCTGGGGCTCTTTCTCTAGAAAAAAGGCTGAGGGGTGACTTGATAGAGGTCTTTAAGATAATGATACGGTTTGTTATTTATATTAATGATTTGGATGAGAATTTAGGAGGCATGGTTAGTAAGTTTGCAGATGACACCAAGATTGGTGGCATTGTGGACAGTGAAGAAGGTTATCTAGGATTGCAACGGGATCTTGATAAATTGGGCCAGTGGGCCGATGAATGGCAGATGGAGTTTAATTTAGATAAATGTGAGGTGATGCATTTTGGTAGATCGAATCGGGCCAGGACCTACTCCGTTAATGTAGGGCGTTGGGGAGAGTTATAGAACAAAGAGATCTAGGAGTACAGGTTCATAGCTCCTTGAAAGTGGACTCACAGTGGATAGGGTGGTAAAGAAGGCATTCAGCATGCTTGGTTTCATTGGTCAGAACATTGAATACAGGAGTTGGGATGTCTTGTTGAAGTTGTACAAGACATTAGTAAGGCCACACTTGGAATACTGTGTACAGTTCTGGTCACCCTATTATAGAAAGGATATTATTAAACTAGAAAGAGTGCAGAAAAGATTTACTAGGATGCTACCGGGACTTGATGGTTTGACTTATAGGGAGAGGTTGGATAGACTGAGACTTTTTTCCCTGAGAGTAGGAGGTTTAGGGGTGATCTTATAGAAGTCTATAAAATAATGAGGGGCATAGATAAGGTAGATAGTCAAAATCTTTTCCCAAAGGTAGGGGAGTCTATAACGAGGGGCATAGATTAAGGTGAGAGGGGAGAGAAACAAAAGGGTCCAGAGGGGTAATTTTTTTCACTCAAAGGGTGGTGAGTGTCTGGAACGAGCTGCCAGAGGCAGTAGTAGAGGCGGGTACAATTTTGTCTTTTAAAAAGCATTTGGACAGTTACATGGGTAAGATGGGTATAGAGGGATATGGGCAAGTGCAGGCAATTGGGACTAGCTTAGTGGTATAAACTGGGCGACATGGACATGTTGGGCCGAAGGGCCTGTTTCCATGTTGATGATTCTATGATTCTGATTCTATGATTCTATGATAGGGTAGACGTAGAGAAAATGTTTCCACTTGTGGGGAGACCAAAACTAGAGGTCATAAATATATAGTCACTAATAAATCCAACAATTTTATTTTTAATCCCACAAGCTTTCGGAGGCTTTCCCCCTTCCTCAGGTGGTGTGGAAATGAAATTCCACATCATTCACCTGAGGAGGGGGAAGCCTCCGAAAGCTTGTGGGATTAAAAATAAAATTGTTGGACTATAACTTGGTGTTGGAAAATTGTTTACAACTAATAAATCCGATAGGGAATTGAGGAGAAAATTTTACCCAATGAGTGGTGAGAATGTGGAACTCACTCCCACACGTAGTCGAGGCAAACAGCAAAGATGGATTGGAGAAACTCGATAAGCACAAGGACAAAAGAATAGAAGGATATGCTGATAGGGTGAGATGAAATAGGGAGGGAGGAGGCTTGTGTGGAGCATAAACACCGGCATGGACCAATGGTTGGGCCGAATGGCCTGTTTTTGTGCTGTAAGACTTTATGTTAATTGAGGTAACACTCACCCAGAGTCCATGTCTGATTATTGTATCATTGGACCCATCAGTCTAAACCATTTCTCAGCTCTCTCCTGGACCCTTTAATAATAATCTCCTGACACATCAACCACTGGAAATAATCTTACCCAGTCTCCTCCCGGTCCATAGCTGCAGGGTCCAGGTTAATGATTTCTCTCAGTGGTATGTGGTGATTTTGTACCTTGGTTTGGAAGGTGGAGTAGAGGTGAGTGAGGAATGGATTATCCCAGGCCAGAGCCAGCACCCGTTTCTCCACCATGGTGCACTCCACGTCATCATCCATTATAACTACGTCCTTCTTAAGAGCTTTCATAGCAAAGAACTCGCCTTTCCCCTTCAACTCCACAAGAAGCACCTGCCACATAACAAGGACACGGTAAAACAGCACACACGCTAACTGCAGTCAATACTATAAACACGGTAAAACAGCACACACGCTAACTGCAGTCAATACTATAAAACACGGTAAAACAGCACACACGCTAACTGCAGTCAATACTATAAACACGGTAAAACAGCACACATGCTAACCGCGGTCAATACTATAAACACGTAAAACAGCACACACGCTAACCGCGGTCAATACTATAAACACGGTAAAACACCACACGCTAACCGCGGTCAATACTATAAACACGGTAAAACACCACACACGCTAACTGCAGTCAATACTATAAACACGTAAAACAGCACACACGCTAACTGCAGTCAATACTATAAACACGGTAAAACACCACACACGCTAACCGCGGTCAATACTATAAACACGTAAAACAGCACACGCCAACCGCGGTCAATACTATAAACACGGTAAAACACAGTGAACATGTCAGTGAGAAATACTGCTAAATAAACCCAGCGCAGACACGAATGGGAATGAGACAGGGAAAATGCACATGGGACACGCACAGTACATACCTCAGTCCCCTTCCCTTCGTTCAAAGTTGCCCAATTTGGATTATCTGTTAATTCAAATTGAAACTGTGCAAATAACGTCTCCCTTTGAAAGTTTTGGTAGGCAGTGACTCGTGGGGTACCGCAGGGATCAGTGCTTGGGCCCCAGCTATTCACAATATATATCAATGATTTGATGAGGGAACCAAATGTAATGTTTCCAAGTTTGCTGATGACACAAAACTAGGTGGGATTGTGAGTTGTGAGGAGGATGCAAAGAGGCTTCAAGGTGATTTAGACAAGTTGAATGAGTGGGCAAATACATGGCAGATGCAGTATAATGTGAATAAATGTGGAGTTTTCCACTCCGGAAGAAAAACAGAAAGGCAGAGTATTATTTAAATGGTGATAGATTGGGAAATGTTGATGTACAAAGGGACCTGGGTGTCCTTGTATACCAGTCACTGAAAGCAAACGTGCAGGTGCAGCAAGCAGTTAGGAAGGTAAATGGTATGTTGGCCTTCATTGCAAGAGGATTTGAGTACAGGAGCAAGGATGTCTTACTGCAGTTATACAGGGCCTTGGTGAGACCACACCTGGAGCATTGTGTGCAGTTTTGATCTCTTTATCTGAGGAAGGATGTCCTTGCCATGGAGGGAGTGCAATGAAGGTTCACCAGACTGATTCCTGGGATGGCAGGATTGATGTATGAGGAGAGATTGGATTGACTCGGCCTGTATGAGGGGATCTCACTGAAATATATAAAATTCTGACGGGGCTAGACAAACTGGATGCAGGGAGGATGTTTCCCCTGGCTGGGGGGTCCAGAATGAAGGGTCACAGTCTCAGGATACGGGGTAGGACATTTAGAACAGAGAGAGGAGAAATTTCTTCACTCAGAGGGTGGTGAACCTGTGGAATTCTCTACCACAGAAGGCTGTGGAGGCCAAGTCACTGAATATATTTAAGGAGCTAGATAGATTTCGAGACACAAAAGGCATCAAAGGGTATGGAGAGAGAGCGGGAACATGGTATTGAGATAGAGGATCAGCCATGATCATTTTGAATGGCGGAGCAGGCTCGAAGGGCTGAATGGCCTACTCCTGCTCCTATTTTCTATGCTTCTATGAAGGGAAGAAATTTACAGGGCGATGGGGAAAGAGCAGGGGAGTGGGACTACTTGGATAGCTCTTTCAAAAGAGCCGGCACAGGCACGATGGGCCAAATGGCCTCCTCCTGTGATGTACCTGCTACGATACTGGAACAGGTGCCAACAACTCAACAGACAATTTCATGAAATGCTTGAATTCTGCGGTTTGGACGAGTTTCACTTTCGATGAACATTTGCTTTGATTTTTAAATTTTTTTTAATGCTTCAGGGGTATTGGCTCAGCCGTTTCATTAAAATTGCTCAATTCAAACCACTAGCATTTAATCAACAGGAGGAGAATGTTTAGTAAACAACCAACATCGGAAATAGATAGTAAAAGATGCAAATTAGTTAACACAATAGATAAACAGTTCCCGGAAACACAGTGATTGAAAGTCTCCAGTTCCTGACAGCACAGATATTGCCAAGGGTCGAGAGGCTTCAGATATGGGGAGAGACGGAGAAACTGGACTCTTTTCATTAGAACAAAGGAGATGTGATAATGTTCAAAGTTATGAGGGGTCTCGATAAGGTGAACGGGAAAAACTACTTTTCCACTGGTTGGCGAGGCGAATGGGGATCTCGAGGGAACAATCAAGGAATATCTGGGTCAGAAACAAAATCCAGAACATGTTAAAAGGGAAGTGGACAAATACTTGAAAAAAAAGGGCAGGGGCAGAAGGAGGAGAGGAGGGAGGAGGGGCGAGAGAGAGGAGGGAGGGGGGGCGAGAGAGAGGAGGGAGGGGGGGCGAGAGAGAGGAGGGAGGAGGGGCGAGAGAGAGGAGGGAGGAGGGGCGAGAGAGAGGAGGGAGGAGGGGCGAGAGAGAGGAGGGAGGGGGGGGGGGGGAAAGAGAGAGGTGGTGGGGGGGGGGGGGGAAAGAGAGGTGGGTGGGGGGGGGGGGGGAGAGAGAGGTGGGGTGGGGGGGGGGGGAGAGAGAGGTGGGGGGGGGAGAGAGAGGAGGGTGGGGGGGGGGGGGGGGAGAGAGAGGTGGGTGGGGGGGGGGGGGAGAGAGAGGTGGGGGGGGGGAGAGAGAGGAGGGTGGGGAGGGAGAGGAGGTGGGGAGGGAGAGGAGGGTGGGGGAGGGGGGGAGAGAGAGGAGGGGGGGGGGGGGGGAGAGAGAGGAGGAGAGGGGGGTGGGGGGGGGGGGGAGAGAGAGAGGAAGGTGGGGGGGGGGGGGGGGGGGGGAAGAGAGAGGAGGGGGGCTGGAGGGGCAGAGGAGGTGAGAATCCCTCACTCTTTCACACGTTACAATTTTCTCATTTCGTGCCACTATCATTATGGGATCGAACCCACGTTAACGATTCCCGAGCTTCACTCACTTTCCCGAAGCTTCCTTTGCCCAGTACTTTGTGCAACGTGAAGTTCTCAATGGTCATTTTCCTCATCGAATCATGGCGGAGGCTGGGCCCTCGCTGTGGGGGTTTCGGGGAGCTTCCCTCCCACAACTTGCCGTACTGGTTACTGTCTGAAAAGAGCCAAAGATCAGGGTGTGAGCACAGGTTGGCCTGGGTGACGTTAGCTGCACGGGTTCATGTTAAGCACCAATAATCTGAGGGGTTAACGGCACCTTAAAACCCACCGGAACAGGCAGAATCCCTGCTGATGTTCACCAGGAGCTGAATCTCCAACAGGATCTGCCATTTCTATTTGGGGATGGGGAGGGAGGAACACATCATGACAGGGAGTGGTCAGTTCCCCATCCCACCCCATCACCAGTCACCGTCAGGGGCAGCGCATGGGGAGGGAGTGGGTTTGCTGGCAAAGGGGCAGAAATACCAACTCCATCTCCAGATTTCCCCAGTCAATGGTGAAGGGCAAGCCAGTGGATATGAAGCCAGCACGGACCCTCACTCGTGCCCCCCCTCCCCCCAGAGTCCCAACGTAAGAATATAAGAAATAGAAGCAGCGGGTGGCCATTCGGCCCCTCGAGTCTGCTCCGCCATTCATCCTCAACTCCACCTTCCCGCCCAATCCCCACATCCATCGATTCCCATGGCCCCACACAGCCAGTCCATAACATTTTAAAAATTATTTCCACAAGTTCCTCTCTGCTGCTCATCGGGAGATGAATAAGTTCATTCCCCCACAGAGATTTCACCCATTAGCTGCCTGAGAATCTACAATACTGGATGTTCTGACACAAAACCTACAGGGACAGAGCAGTGGTACAACCCAAAGTCGGGGTAAAAGTTCTCGCCGCCCAACCCCAGTGGTTTGGCTCCTTCCCCAAAGTTGGTTTTCAATCATTCCTAATCCCCACTGCTATTCCTCATCCGGGGCGGGGGAAGAGGGGGAGCGGCGGGGAGGGCACAGGCGTCTGGAGGTACACGTGTGATCTTCTGCGTGTGGACAAGCACGTTTCTAACAGATAATTTCATCCTTGTGCGCAGGGGAATCGTGTCAAACTCTCTCCTCCCGTCTCAACCCCCCCCCCGCCACCACCAATCTCATCCACAAGAGTCAACTCTTGCTCCCTCTACCCCATTCCCACTAACCTACTGACCATCCAACGTCCCTTCAGACCCCGACATCAGCTGCTTTTACTCGCGTGGAGGCTGAATGTCGATATGGGCTGGTTGGGCCGCATGGCCCATTACTGTGTTGGTAACTTCCATGTATTTCTATGACATTGTAAATTGGCCCTCTTCCTTGCCAACCACCGCCTCATCTCCAACCTCCATTTCCTCACCAAAGTCCTTGAACGTGTTGTTGCCTCCCAAATCTGCAGCCATCTCTCTTGTAATTAACTCCGTTTGATTCA
>NC_090341.1:801244-856960 GCF_035084215.1 Heptranchias perlo | reverse complement strand
TCTCTCCCCCCCCCCCTCCACTACACCCCCCCTCCCCCTACACCCCCTCTCCCCCCCTCCACTACACCCCCTCCCCCCCTCCACTACACCCCCCCTCCACTAAACCCCCCTCCCCCCTCCACTACACCCCCATCTCCGACCCACCTCTCATCCATATATTAATGGTATATATTAATGATTTGACTTGAATGTGGGGGGCTTGATCAAGAAGTTTGCAAATGATACAAAAATTGGCCAATTATTTCATAGTGAGGAGGAAAGCTGTAGACTGCAGGAAGATATCAATGGACTGGTCAGGTGGGCAGAAAAGTGGCAAATGGAATTCAATCCGGAGAAGTGTGAGGTAATGCATTTGGGGAGGGCAAACAAGACAAGGGAGTACACAATAAATGGGAGGATACTGAGAGGTGTAGAGGAAGTGAGGGACCTTGGAGTGCATGTCCACAGATCCCTGAAGGTAGCAGGACAGGTAGATAAGGTGGTTAAGAAGTCATACGGGATACTTTCCTTTATTAGCTGAGGCATAGAATATAAGAGCAGGGAGGTTATGCTGGAACTGTATAAAACACTAGTTAAGCCACAGCTTGAGTACTGTGTACAGTTCTGGTCACCACATTACAGGAAAGATGTGATTAGACTAGAGAGAGTGGAGAGGAGATTTACGAGGATGTTGCCAGGGCTGGAGAATTTTAGCTATGAGGAAAGATTGGATAGGCTGGGGTTGTTTTCTTTGGAACAAAGGAGGCTGAGGGGAGATTTAATTGAGGTGTATAAAATTATGATGGGACTAGATAGAGTGGATAGGGAGGACCTATTTCCCTTAGCGGAGGGGTCAGTGACCAGGGGGCATAGATTTAAAGTAATTGGTAGAAGGATTAGAGAGGAGCTGAGGAGAAATGTTTTCACCCAGAGGGTGGTGGGGGTCTGGAACTCACTGTCTGAAAGGGTGGTAGAGGCAGAAACTCTCATCACATTTAAAAAGTACCTGGATGTGCACCTGAAGGGCCGTAACCTACAGGGCTACGGACCAAGTGCTGGAAAGTGGGATTAAGCTGGATAGCTCTTTGTCGGCCAGCCGAATGGCCTCCTTCTGTGCTGTAACTTTCTATGATCCACGACCCCCCCCCCCCCAACAGCTCCCCTCCACTACTCCCCATCTATAACTCACCCCCCCATCTCCACTGCCCCCCCATCTCCAACCCCTTCTGTCCACTATCCCTCCCTCTCCAACCTGCCCCCCTCCACTACCTCCCCATCTCCAACCCACACCCCCCACACACCCCCACTAGCCCTCCTCCAAAGTCCTTGTTCCATTTCTAGCGTTGCGTGGAATGTGCTGTCATTCTATAAAGGGGAGGTAACATGTTGCCACCTTCCATACTGAGCATGTTACTAACTGCACTTCCTTAGTGCTCCGATCGGTTGTATTGCCCAGTGTTGGTCTGTTTTATTCTCCGATCGGTTGTATTGCCCAGTGTTGGTCTGTTTTATTCTCCGATCGGTTGTATTGCCCAGTGTTGGTCTGTTTTATTCTCCGATCGGTTGTTTTGCCCGATGTTGGTCTGTTTTGCCCAATGTTGGTCTGTTTTGCCCAATGTTGGTCTGTTTTGCCCAATGTTGGTCTGTTTTGCCCAGTGTTGGTCTGTTTTGCCCAGTGTTGGTCTGTTTTGCCCAGTGTTGGTCTGTTTTGCCCAGTGTTGGTCTGTTTTGCCCAGTGTTGGTCTGTTTTGCCCAGTGTTGGTCTGTTTTATTCTCCGATCTGTTGTATTGCCCGATGTTGGTCTGTTTTGCCCGATGTTGGTTTGTTTTATTCTCCGATCTGTTGTATTGCCCAATGTTGGTCTGTTTTGCCCAATGTTGGTCTGTTTTGCCCAATGTTGGTCTGTTTTATTCTCCGATCTGTTGTATTGCCCAATGTTGGTCTGTTTTGCCCAGTGTTGGTCTGTTTTGCCCAGTGTTGGTCTGTTTTGCCCAGTGTTGGTCTGTTTTGCCCAGTGTTGGTCTGTTTTGCCCAGTGTTGGTCTGTTTTATTCTTCACCGTTTCCTTTTTGTTGTCGTGCAGAATGTAGACATTTCACGACCTCCCGAGGAAGCTCTTGTAACCGTCCCTGCTCACCATTGAGACTTGCTGCCTGACCTGTCGCCATTACATCCTAACTTGAGGGGATGTCCCTTATTGTCTAACCTCATGATGCAACTTGAGCTTTTACTTCAAATCCGAAAATAATCCTGCAAATAAATGTTTTTACTTCTGGCTCTTTTATTAAATGTTCATAGATTAAATGCTAAGGTGCATAAGAAGCTTTGGGTACAGTACAACGAAACTGTGATCTCCGAATCCAATTATAAACAATGCTGCACAAACCTGTCTGTCCAGACTGATTCATAACCACTGTCTGCACCCTCGATGCCTGATGTGAATGCATTTAGGATTGTACGTGTATTCATCATCGATCGGACGCTCGACTTCAGCCACTTTGCACCGTGTCTTTTAAAAGCAGTAATAATGTAGAGTGACTGAGCATACAGGGAAATAATAATATTTTCAAAACTGTTTACACATATTGTCTCTTTTTGCATTTGGCACGTTAGTTTAACCTGGTATAGGGATTAGTTTAACATGGTATTAGGTGTACTGCTTTCACAGTCGGGAAATATGTAGCTCAGTCCTGGAAATGAAATGTATTTGATGTAAAGTATTTACCTAACAGTAATTTGAGAAGAGTTTTACTATGCAGATAGTAACCTGTATCTCATTGTTGTGAAGTGATCCTAACCAGTGAAACGCACAGTCTTAAATCTTCGGGAATTAAGTTGGTAAAGTTCCAATTCTATAGTAAGGGATGCTTGGAATCAGGTGATTGATTCAAACGAATTTGCTTCCAATTATATTGATTAATGTGTAAATTTGTTCTTATTTCAGATGGAGGATATTGTATGTTTGTTTTGCTCATCAGTGTTATTGTACGATGGATGTCACACTGCTTGTAATAAATAATCTTAATGTAAAAGTTATAGACTGTTCAAACCATGCAAAGGTTGAAAAAAGTTTAACAAAAACCCTTTATTTATCATTGTACTGGGATCTGCTCAATATGTAACGTTGACTTAAAAGTGATTTTAATTAAAATTTGTAACATTTAAGTGTATAGTCTTTTTTTGAATGACCCCCGCCACCATGCTGGAATATGGGATTAGAGTAGACAGGGCTTGATGGCCGGCGCGGACACGATGGGCCGAAGGGCCTCTATCCGTGCTGTATAACTCTATGACTCTATGACCATTCACATTTGAGAGCTTCTCCTCTGTTCCATATATAATCTATGATTGTGTTAATGTGCAATCTGCATTCAGATACAACTCAAGTCTTGTCTATTCAGCTAAATAGATCCATATAAATATTGCACCCCACTCTCACTAATTGGCAGTGATTGCAGACTGCACCTCCACCAGGCCTCCTCCATTGTACACGGCTTTGCACCTCCCGATACTGGGGCAAAATCAAATCATTTACCTTTTTGCAGCAATGTTTAGAACTTATTCAGAGCTCCAATCTATTGATGTGGGATCCATCTGTGCAGTCCAGGTGAGTGTAAATGTTGTACACTGAGGGAGTGTATCATACTCCGTACTGCTCATAACCACATTGCTCTTTGTGGGAGCTTGCTTTGTGCAAATTAGCTGCCACGTTTCCTACATTACAACAGTGACTACACTTCAAAAATACTTCATTGGCTGGAATGCACTTTGGGCTGTCCTGAGGTCGTGAAAAGCGCGATAGAAATGCACTTTCCTTCCTTCCTTCCTTCCTTCCCTCCCTCCCTCCCTTTTTCCCTTCCGCTCCCCTCCCCGTTAATCACAGGATACAACGATAATGGATTGTTGACCAATCCTAGCAATCAATCTCCATCAATGAGTCGACAACAGACCCAGACATGAGGTGAGGAAACCCCCAGAGCTTTGGGAACCTTAGGTCCAAAGTCACCTGTTCCTCCCGAGCCTGTTTCACTCACCACATCATGTCTCAAATTACTCATATACTGGATCCCAAAATGTTATAGAATCATAGAATCATAGAAGTTACAATGTGGAAACAGGCCCTTCGGCCCATCATGTCCATGTCGCCCAGTTTATACCACTAAGCTAGTCCCAATTTCCTGCACTTGGCCCATATCCCTCTACACCCATCTTACCCATGTAACTGTCCAAATGCTTTTTAAAAGACAAAATTGTACCCGCCTCTACTACTGCCTCTGGCAGCTCGTTCCAGACACTCACCACCCTTTGAGTGAAAAAATTGCCCCTCTGGACCCTTTTGTATCTCTCCCCTCTCACCTTAAATCTGTGCCCCCTCGTTATAGACTCCCCTACCTTTGGGAAAAGATTTTGACTATCGACCTTATCTATGCCCCTCATTATTTTATAGACTTCTATAAGATCACCCCTTAACCTCCTACTCTCCAGGGAAAAAAGTCCCAGTCTGTCTAACCTCTCCCTGTAAGTCAAACCATCAAGTCCCGGTAGCATCCTAGTAAATCTTTTCTGCACTCTTTCTAGTTTAATAATATCCTTTCTATAATAGGGTGACCAGAACTGTACACAGTACTCCAAGTGTGGCCTCACCAATGCCCTGTACAACTTCAACAAGACATCCCATCTCCTGCATTCAATGTTCTGACCAATGAAACCAAGCATGCTGAATGCCTTCTTCACCACCCTATCCACCTGTGACTCCACTTTCAAGGAGCTATGAATCTGTACTCCCAGATCTCTTTGTTCTATAACTCTCCCCAACGCCCTACCATTAACGGAGTAGGTCCTGGCCCGATTTACCAAAATGCATCACCTCACATTTATCTAAATTAAACTCCATTTTCTGAAAGAAATTGATCTAATTTGCATTTAAATGAATCAATACGAACTGCTCCCACCGTCTCCCCAGGGAGCCCGTTCCATGGAATGACCACTCGTTACTGCTCCCACCGTCTCCCCAGGGAGCCCGTTCCATAGAATGACCACTCGTTACTGCTCCCACCGTCTCCCCAGGGAGCCTAGTCCATGGAATGACCACTCGTCACTGCTCCCACCGTCTCCCCAGGGAGCCCGTTCCATGGAATGACCACTCGTTACTGCTCCCACCGTCTCCCCAGGGAGCCCGTTCCATAGAATGACCACTCGTTACTGCTCCCACCGTCTCCCCAGGGAGCCTATTCCATAGAATGACCACTCGTCACTGCTCTCACCGTCTCCCCAGGGAGTCCGTTCCATGGAATGACCACTCGCTCACTGCTCCCACCGTCTCCCCAGGGAGCCCGTTCCATGGAATGACCACTCGTTACTGCTCCCACTGTCTCCCCAGGGAGCCCGTTCCATGGAATGACCACTCGTCACTGCTCCCACCGTCTCCCCAGGGAGCTCGTTCCATGGAATGACCACTCGTCACTGCTCCCACCGTCTCCCCAGGGAGCCCGTTCCATAGAATGACCACTCGTCACTGCTCCCACCGTCTCCCCAGGGAGCCCGTTCCATGGAATGACCACTCGTCACTGCTCCCACCGTCTCCCCAGGGAGCCCGTTCCATGGAATGACCACTCGTTACTGCTCCCACCGTCTCCCCAGGGAGCCCATTTCATGGAATGACCGCTCGTTACTGCTCCCACCGTCTCCCCAGGGAGCCCGTTCCATGGAATGACCACTCGTTACTGCTCCCACCGTCTCCCCAGGGAGCCCGTTCCATGGAATGACCACTCGTCACTGCTCTCACCGTCTCCCCAGGGAGCCTGTTCCATGGAATGACCACTCGCTCACTGAAATAATGTTTCCACAGATTAGTTTTTCAATGTACTGCCTTCAAGCACAGCTCGTGTCCTTTGGTTCTACTGTTCTGGACAAGGAGAAACAGCTTGTCATAGTCTTTATTATCTAGTCCCTTTAAAATCCAAAAAATAGCAATCATATCATCTCACAACCTTCTCTTTTCCAGACAGAATATGCCCATATTACATGTCTGTCTTTCAAGTTAAAAAGACAATATATTCATATTCACACACGTGCACACTCACACACAGTTTGTGTGTCTGTCACTCTCACCATTTCTGTCATTCTTTAGCTTTCGCACACTTTTTCTCATGTTCTCTATCTCACTATCTCTTTCTCTCATATTCCCTGTTTTGCTCTTTATCTGTCTCTCTCACTATCTCACTCTCTCATCCCCCTTGTGTGTGTGTCTCTGTCTTTCTTTGTCTCCATCTCATTCCTCTGTCTCACTATTTATGTCTGTCTCTCTCTTTCACCTTTTGCCTGTCTGTCTCACTGAATATCTCTTTTCTGTCTCTCTCTTGTTTTCGCTAGCTCTCTGTCTCGCTTTCTGTCTCCCTCTTTATCTCTGTCTTGCTGCCTGTTCTCATGTTGTCTCTTGCTCTCGGGGAAGTAAAGGATGGTAGTGCTAGGATTGGAATTTCTCTGCTGCTACCTTGCACTCAATGGCCATATTGGGGATTATTTCATCAATTGTGTCATGAACTGTGTGGAATGCAGACTGCTCAAGATTGCCCTGGCTGTGTATTCAGCCTTGGAAAGTGTCTCCCATCCATAATCTAGAAGTTATGGTTCCTCTGGCAACCAGTGGCTACAGTATGGTCATGTTAGAAAGGACCCGAGCCACAATGTACAGCTGTAAAAAGGGGCATTTCAGTGGAATGAAGGGGAAAAACTAAAAGAAATTAACTTGAATATGGAAAAGTGCCTTGTTACTTGGACTCGAGTGACCCCTCCGTTCGAGACTCGAGTGACCCCTCCGTTCGAGACTCGAGTGACCCTTATGGTCAAGACTCGAGTGACCCCTCCGATCGAGACTCGAGTGACCCTTATGGTCAAGACTCGAGTGACCCCTCCGATCGAGACTCGAGTGACCCTTATGGTCAAGACTCGAGTGACCCCTCCGTTCGAGACTCGAGTGACCCCTCCGTTCGAGACTCGAGTGACCCCTCCGTTCGAGACTCGAGTGACCCTTATGGTCAAGACTCGAGTGACCCCTCCGATCGAGACTCGAGTGACCCTTATGGTCAAGACTCGAGTGACCCCTCCGTTCGACACTCGAGTGACCCTTATGTTCGAGACTCGAGTGACCCCTCCGATCGAGACTCGAGTGACCGTTATGTTCGAGACGCGAGTGACCCTTATGGTCAAGACTCGAGTGACCCCTCCGTTCGAGACTCGAGTGACCCTTATGTTTGAGACGCGAGTGACCCTTATGGTCAAGACTCGAGTGACCCTTATGTTCGAGACTCGAGTGACCCCTCCGTTCGAGACTCGAGTGACCCTTATGGTCAAGACTCGAGTGACCCCTCCGTTCAAGACTCGAGTGACCCTTATGTTCGAGACTCGAGTGACCCCTCCGTTCGAGACTCGAGTGACCCTTATGGTCAAGACTCGAGTGACCCCTCCATTCGAGACTCGTGACCCATTTCCCACAACAGGCTGCTGTTCTGGTTTGTTTGAATTAGACAACAGATCAAGTGGGGCTTGAAGATAGTTTGGGACTTTGAGCTCCAGTCCTAGCAGAGCTCAAATTTCAGATTTTTAAATCCCTCAGGGATTTGGAAGCTTGCCCCATCTGTCCAGCTTGATTTTAAACCCCGGTATCAGGGATTTGACTCCATTCTCCCTTCAGTGCAGGTCTGAGTTCTGGACGGAAGGCATTTTTTGTCGGGGGAGGCTGTGATGTTACTCAGTACATTGAGTCATCTTGAGGCATATTGTAAACTTCAACTACTAGCGGAATTTAATATTCGATGCATGTTTTGTCCTTTCAAGTGCTTGTAAGCTCACTGCTTCCCATTAAATATTTTGTTTCAAACCTTTGTCTTCTTTGTGTCAGATAATATGTCCTGTTCTGTTTCAAACTATTCTGTTTATATAACAATGACATCCAGGGGGATGAAATTCCTGGTGTGGGAAGGGGGAAATTTGAGAGGATTACTACACCCCGACCTGGGAGAGGGGCAGGAATTTGTGGGGAAACCTTGATCCAACAGGTTCCCCCATTGAGGATCCATTGTGAATTCCCAATTTGTCGGGGTGGGGGAGTGACTCTCCCACCCACTTGCCTCTTGTCTTGCAGAGATTTTAGGGGTCATCCTGGACTACCCCAGAAATTCCACTCAGCACGCCCTCCCCAGCAAGCCTGGGTTCTATACTGGGCCGCCTCAAGGCTCCAAACATACCTCCTGCAGGAGTAGATCCAATAGTCATCGAATAGTTACAGCACAGAAGGAAGCCATTGTGCTGGCTCTTTGTAAGAGCAATCCAGTTATCCCACTGCCCCGCCCTTTCCCCTGAGCCCTGCAAATTTATTTCCTTCAACTATTTATCCAATTCCTTTTGGAAAGCTACGATTGAATCTGCTTCCACCACCCTTTCAGGCAGCGCATTCCAGATCATAACCACTCGCTGCGTAAATTTTGCTGACAAGCCTATTATGTGGCACTTTATCAAACGCCTTTTGAAAGTCCATATGCACAACATCAACTACATTGCCCTCATCAACCCTCTCTGTTACCTCATCAAAGAACTCAATCAATACAAGAACATAAGAAATAGGAGCAGGAGTAGGCCATAGAGCCCCTCGAGCCTGCTCCGCCATTCAATAAGATCATGGCTGATCTTTGACCTCAACTCCACTTTCCCGCCCGATCCCCATATCCCTTGATTCCCCTAGAATTCCAAAGATTTACAACCCTCTGCATGAAGAAATTCCTCCTCATCTCAGTCTTGAATGGCCGACCCCTTTTCCTGCGATCCTTGAGTCTCAGGCCTCGGGCCTCAGGCCACCGCTCGGGTCTCGGGCCTCGGGCACCGTTCGGGTCTCGGGTCACCGCTCGGGTCTCGGGCCTTAGGTCACTGCTCGGGACTCAGGCCTCGGGTCACCGCTCAGGTCCAGTCTCAGGCCTCGGATCAACGCTCGGCTCTGGTCTCGGGCCTCGGGTCACTGCTCGGGCCTCAGGCCTCAGGTCACCACTTGGGTCACGGGTCTCAGGTCACCGCTTGGATCACCGCTCGGGTCAGGTCTCGGGCCTCGGGTCACCGCTCTGTTCCGGTCTCGGGCCTCGGGTCAACGCTCGGGTCAGGTCTCGGGCCTCGGGTCACCGCTCTGCTCCGGTCTCGGGCCTCGGGTCACCGCTCTGTTCCGGTCTCGGGCCTCGGGTCAACGCTCGGGTCAGGTCTCGGGCCTCGGGTCACCGCTCTGCTCCGGTCTCGGGCCTCGGGTCACCGCTCAGGTCCAGTCTCGGGCCTCGGGTCAACGCTCTGTTCCGGTCTCGGGCCTCGGGTCACCGCTCTGTTCCGGTCTCGGGCCGCGGGTCACCGCTCAGGTCCAGTCTCGGGCCTCGGGTCAACGCTCTGTTCCGGTCTCGGGCCTCGGGTCAACGCTCAGGTCAGGTCTCGGGCCTCGGGTCACCGCTCAGGTCCAGTCTCGGGCCTCGGGTCAACGCTCTGTTCCGGTCTCGGGCCTCGGGTCACCGCTCTGCTCCGGTCTCGGGCCTCGGGTCACCGCTCAGGTCCAGTCTCGGGCCTCGGGTCAACGCTCTGCTCCGGTCTCGGGCCTCGGGTCAACGCTCTGTTCCAGTCTCGGGCCTCGGGTCAACGCTCTGTTCCGGTCTCGGGCCTCGGGTCACCGCTCTGCTCCGGTCTCGGGCCTCGGGTCACCGCTCTGTTCCGGTCTCGGGCCTCGGTTCACCGCTCTGCTCCGGTTTCGGGCCTCGGGTCACCGCTCTGCTCCGGTCTCGGGCCTCGGGTCACCGCTCTGTTCCGGTCTCGGGCCTCGGGTCACCGCTCTGCTCCGGTCTCGGGCCTCGGGTCACCGCTCTGTTCCGGTCTCGGGCCTCGGGTCACCGCTCTGCTCCGGTCTCGGGCCTCGGGTCACCGCTCTGCTCCGGTCTCGGGCCTCGGGTCACCGCTCTGCTCCGGTCTCGGGCCTCGGGTCACCGCTCTGCTCTGGTCTTGGGCCTCGGGTCACCGCTCTGCTCCGGTCTCGGGCCTCGGGTCACCGCTCTGCTCCGGTCTCGGGCCTCGGGTCACCGCTCTGCTCCGGTCTCGGGCCTCGGGTCACCGCTCTGCTCTGGTCTTGGGCCTCGGGCTGCTGCTCCTTATATCCCCACTCTCAGCTCTCATCTCAGGTCCCGCTCAGGTCTGCACCGCTCTGGAGCGGAGTGAGGTTAGATTAGATAAATCGGGAAAAACCATTTCCACTGATCAGGGAGTTGAAAACATCACCAAAAGAACAAAAGGAGAGGTTTGGAGAAATGTTTTTACACAGAGAGTTCTCTAGACATGGAATGCATGACCAGAAATAGTGGTGGAAGCAGAAACCAAGTAACTTTTAAAAGGGAAGTGGATAAATATTTGAAAAAGAGGAAGTGCAGGTGAATAGGACAAAGTGAATAGCTCGTCCAGAGAGTCAGCACAGGCACGTTGGATCAAAGGGCCTCCATCTGTGCGATAAAACGCGAGGATTCTATTCACCAGCTGAACACATCTCACCCCAGCCTGTTCCGTCCATTCAAAGTGAAGGAGTTTTCAATCTTTTTCTCTGGTTGTAAAACCGCTCAGAGAAGAACTGGTTCTCACATCTCCCATTCTAGTATACACTCTGTACACTGATCCCTACCACATATAAAGTATACACTCTGTACACTGATCCCTACCACATATAAAGTATACACTGTACACTGATCCCTGCCACATATAAAGTATACACTCTGTGCACTGATCCCTACCACATATAAAGTATACACTCTGTACACTGATCCCTACCACATATAAAGTATACACTCTGTACACTGATCCCTATCACATATAAAGTATACACTCTGTACACTGACCCCTACCACATATAAAGTATACACTCTGTGCACTGATCCCTACCACATATAAAGTATACACTGTACACTGATCCCTGCCACATATAAAGTATACACTGTACACTGATCCCTGCTACATGTAAAGTATACACCATGTATACTGATCTGTACCACATGTAAAGTATACACTTAATGACTGTCATTATATTTTACTCAGAGCAAGTTAAAGTTACTCATTGCTCATAACTTTAGTCAGTTTAAGTATTAAACCCAGCCCTCCCACTCAGATCACTTACAAACACTGTTTATATTGAACATCTCACAAAGTCGGAAATCTGCCCTGTGCACAGTTGCTGGAATATTACCCGGAGAGCAATACATCACTCACCAAACCCTTTACAGTTGAAAGCTGAAAGGCCAAAATCCCGACTGAGGCTCGGGATTTTGGCCGTCTGGGGAATGAGGTGGGTCAAGTGGAGCAAGTGTCAGTGGGGGAACATTTAGGGAACTGTGATCATGGTATCATAAGGTTTAGATTAGTTATGGAAAAGGACAAGGAGAAATCGAGAGTAAAAATACTTAATTGGAGGAGGGCCAATTTCAGTGGGTTAAGAACGGATCTGGCCCGGGTAGATTGGAATCAAAGATTGGCAGGCAAAACTGTAATCGAACAATGGGCAGCCTTTAAAGAGGAGATGGTTTGGGTACAGTCCAGGTACATTCCCACGAGGGGGAAAGGAGGGCAACTAAAGCCAGAGCTCCCTGGATGACAAAAGAGATAGAGAGTAAGATGAAGCAGAGAAAGGGGACGTATGACAGATGTCAGGTTGATAACACAAGTGAGAACCAGGCTGAATATAGAAAGTTCAGAGGGGAAGTGAAAAAGGAAATAAGAGGGGCAAAGAGAGAGTATGAGAATAGACAGGCGGGAACATAAAAGGGAATCCAAAAGTCTTCTATAGGCTGTAAACAGTAAACGGGTAGTAAGAGGAGGGGTGGGGCTGATTAGGGACCATAAAGGAGATCTACTCATGGAGGCTGAGGTACTAAATGAGTACTTTGCATCTGTCTTTACCAAGGAAGAAGATGCTGCCAGAGTCTCAGCAAAGGAAGATGTAGTTGAGATACTGGATGGGCTAAAAATTGATAAAAAAGAGGTACTAGAAAGGCTGGCTGTACTTAAAGTAGATAAGTCACCTGGTCCGGATGGGATGCATCCGAGGTTGCTGAGGGAAGTAAGGGTGGAAATTGCGGAGGTACTGGCCATAATCTTCCAAACATCTGTCGATACAGAGGTGGTGCCAGAGGACTGGAGAATTGCAAATGTTACATCCTTGTTCAAAAAAGGGTGTAAGGATAAACCCAGCAACTACAGGCCAGTCAGTTTAACCTCGGTGGTGGGGAAACTTTTAGAAACGATAATCCAGGACAGAATTAACAGTCACTTGGATGAAGGTGGATTAATTAGGGAAAGCCAGCATGGATTTGTTAAAGTCAAATCGTGTTTAACTAACTTGATTGAGTTTTATGATGAGGTAACAGAGAGGGTAGATGAGGGTAATGCGGTTGATGTGGTGTATATGGATTTCCATAAGGTGTTTGATAAAGTGCCGCATGGTAGGCTTATCATCAAGACTGCGGCCCTTGTAATAAAAGGGGCAGTGGCAGCATGGATACAGAATTGGCTAAGTGACAGGAAACAGAGAGTAGTGGTGAACGGTTGTTTTTCGGACTGGAGGGAGGTGTACAGTGGTGTTCCCCAGGGGTCGGTGCTGGGACCACTGCTTTTCTTGATATATATTAATGACTTGGACTTGGGTGTACAGGGCACAATTTCAAAATTTGAAGATGACACAAAACTTGGAAGGGTAGTGAGCAGTGAGGAGAATAGTGATAGACTTCAAGAGGATATAGACAGGCTGGTGGGCATGGGCAGACATGTGGTAGATGAAAATTAACCCAGAAAAATGCAAAGGGACACATTTTGGTAGGAAGAATGAAGAGAGGCAATATAAACTAGAGGGCACAATTCTAAAAGGGGTACAGGAACAGAGAGATCTGGGGGTATATGTGCACGTTGAAGGTGGCAGGGCAGGTTGAGAGAATGGTTAAAAAAGCATATGGGATCCTGGGCTTTATAAATAGAGGCATAGAGTACAAAAGCAAGGAAGTCATGATGAACCTTTATAAAACACTGGTTCGGCCACAACTGGAGTATTGTGTCCAGTTCTGGGCACCGCACTTTAGGAAAGATGTGAAAGCCTTAGAGAGGGTGCAGAAAAGATTTACTCGAATGATTCCAGGGATGAGGGACTTTAGTTACGTGGATAGACTGGAGAAGCTGGGGTTGTTCTTCTTGGAACAAAGAGGAGATTTGATCGAGGTATTCAAAATCATGAAGGGTCTAGACAGAGCAGATAGAGAGAAACTGTTCCCATTGGCAGAAGGGTCAAGGACCAGAGGGCATAGATTTTTTACACAGTGAGTGGTTAGGATCTGGAATGCACTGCCCGAGGGGGTGGTGGAGGCAGATTCAATCATGGCCTTCAAAAGGGAACTGGATAAGTACTTGAAATGAAAAAATTTGCAGGGCTACAGGGAAAGGGCGGGGGGTTGGGACTGGATAGATTGCTCTTGCAGAGGGCCGGCATGGACTCGATGGGCCAATTGGCCTCCTTCTGTGCTGTAACCTTTCTATGATTCTATAATTGTGAACACCTCTCGTCAATCTGTTCCCCCTTTCCATGGCCTTATCATCCTTCCTAAATTAAGGCGCTCAAAATGAGACACAATGGGGGGAGAATTCGATAGGGGCTGTTCTTGGGCGCGGGTAGCGTGATGTGCTACCACCCCGCGCCCAACGGAATCTGCGCAGGCAGGACGCAAGTTTGGACCCACCGGAGCACTTACCCGCAATTGACGTTCCAGTCCGGACCTTGCACATGGAATCGTGCAATGTGCACTTCCCACCACCAGAGGGAGTGTAATCTCTTAAAGGGAGGATGTTTCTTAGAAACCTCTTAAAGGTAGCTGGTACCTGTTATTTGCTGAAAATAACAGTCTGCTGTCTCCACGGAGTCTGAACGGAGATCAGACATTGCACACATAAAACACAGATGCAGGTCCCATCCCTATGTTTACACACTGATGAGTTATGTTAAAACATTGAATAAAGGTTGCGCACTACTAAATCCCACATCCTCCAATCTGCACAACAGACCTCACCAATCTGCCGATCTGAGTTTGTACCAGGCCTGTGAGAGTGCGTACACCAAGGTTCTCTGCTGATGCACTAGAGGTCTTGGTGCAAGAGGTGGACAGAAGGAGGGACATCCTATATCAGTGGGGGAGGGGGGGAGGCAAGAGGCCCTCCAGACATATACTCAAAAGACAGTGGGAGGCAGCGGGGGATGAAGTCAATGCCAGGCGCACAGCATCATGAACATGGATGCAGTGCAGGAAGAAGTTCAATGCTTTGACATGAGTGGTCAAGGTGAGTGAGGTCAACTGTCAAGTGGAGTCTCCCACCAACTGCACCACCCACTACACCCCCATCACCCACATACCAACAAACTCTTTCCATCAGTACTCAACTCTTCCAACCAGATGCTTCCTCTCACCCTTACACATTACCACTGTTTCAAGCTGCCCTCCAAAACTCACAGGCCACACACATTGGCAGCTATTCAACCATGATAGGCACATCACCCAGTCACACATCCCGCTTCTTGCAGGAGAAGGTGGCGCATATCAAGAGGCAGCAAATGGCCGTGGCATTTAGCCCCTCGAGCCTGTTCCGCCATTCAATGAGATCATGGTGGACCTGTGACCTCACTCCATATACCCGTCTTAGCCCCATATCCCTTAATACCCTTGGTTCACAGAAATCTATTAATCTCTGATTTAACATTCACAAGTGAGGTAGCATCAACTGCCGTCTGCAGAAGAGGGTTCCTTTGCGTGTAGAAGCATTTCCTAACTTCACTCCTGCACGTCCTGGCTCTAAATGTTCGGCTATGTCCCCTGGCCTGAGTATTCAAGTCTCGAACTCCAAAAACAGGTACAAATGTCTTAGCAGCCAGAAGCAATAATCCAGCCACTAACGCATAAATCCTGCATGGTCCCTTTAAATTGCACTGGTGGGGGGTCCTCCGGGCACTCTCAGACACGTTCAGATGGTCGGGGTTAAGACAGTGCGTTGAGTTAAACGTTAAGTCCCAAAATGGTGTCTATCACTTTAAATTAGCGTTGCACACTGATTGAAGCCATTTTCTCCCTACTTTACATGATTCCAGCGTTCATTATCTGCGCCTGCGCAACTCCTATACCAAGATGGCATCTGGCGCACGGCACGCTGGAAACGTGCGCATCTAAGACGCCATCTTGGATGTCGGAGAAGCCGAGTAGCGCCGAAACAACGGGCGCAACACGGGCCAATTTAGCGCGCAAATTCTTACTGGAGCCGAACTCGGGAATGAGTCGCTGATAACTCTCCAATCCTGTTTGCTTTGTTTTTTTTACAGCTTTATCAACTTGTCCTCTCACTTTTAAAGATTTGTGTATTTCAATTCCTGAGTCTCTCTGGTCTTTTGCTCCTTTTGAAGTTTCTGACCATGGTTGATGTTTGGTGTTGATGATAATCTGGGAGTTGTGGCGAATCTGCTCTTCCGCTTTACTGTGACTCATGTCAATATTCTGGATCACTGAATATCCAATAAACAAAATGTTCCAGCTTCTGGAGTTGTGAATGAAACATTTTTATCCCACAGGTGACATTATTGAGTCCACAAGCGCTGATATTTCTAGTTATCAGCTCATGTGGGATGTTCAAATTCCAACTCTGACTTTAAACAACAAAGATTCTACAAACAGTTGCACCGCTGCCGAGGAACAAAACCACCCAATAAAAGAATCAGTCTCTCACTCCCTGGGGAAATGGTCTGTGGGATCAGGGAAATGAAAGAGGCCATTTGGCCCATCAGCCCTGTGCTGGTTCGAGCTCAGCTGGAGCTGTCCATGCCCATTTCCTTGTATTTCAGTTATTTATAGAGTTGTGTTTTATTGAGGAGGGAGGATGTTGATTGCGGATCGGTGCCGGATTGCTGGAGTTCTCGGGCACCGGGGGAGCCAGTGAAAAGTGCCGGCAACAGCAGGGCTGGACAGTTAGGCACCAGCAGTCAGTAAAGGGCTGCAGGCTGCCGACTCTGTGCCAGGCAATGTTCTGGTGTGGGGGGAAAGGCACTGGGCAGGGGGTCCAGGGACATTTTTACACATAATCCGACCTCCACATCAGCGCCCGCTCCAAATGAACAGCAGCTCATACATTCCAGACACGTGAAATGATGTCGGGTGAGCCCAGCTGATGAGTGACTGTGGGCTGGGCTCTCAGGGCCTCAAGCATTCCTTGTTCTAAAGCTCCTTAATTCATGTTCAGTCTGCCTCACTCAGCTTCCTGATCCACAGCCGATTCCAAGATCTGAAGAGTTGCAGAAGATGATATTAATCCAAATGATGCACAAACATTAACATGGGGCCAATCCAATCAATTCCAAACAGTCTCTGCATTTCAATAACCTTTTCACTGTGTAAACTGCTTCGAGATGAAAGATCTGCATAAATGTAAATTATATTTAATCTGAGAGCCTCCTCTGTCTGAGTATAAAATCACGGTCACTTTTTTGTGTGTCTCAGACTGAGCCACTCTCACAGTCACTGGCCGACGGATCCAGTGTGAATATTGGAGAGTCGGTGTGAGAATGTTGAGCGTCGCCCAGCGATTGACGAGAAATGTTCACAATCAGAGCCACAAACTGCAACACGGCCCAGGGTCGTGTGAATGGGATGATTTGTGCAACTTGTCCAACCGTCCACTAAGATCAGATTTAAAACCTGAATTAAACATCGGTCTGTGAGAAAGTGACGTCGAATGAATCACTAACTTAAAAATATATCACACGCATTCGAATTTCTTGTTTTGAGTTTCCATCAAACTCTTTCACTCTTCACAACGCTGCCTGTCTGAGACTCAGCAGCAAGAACAAGACCCACCTTCGATTCCAACCGCACCTTTTACACCCTCAGGACGTCCCACGTTGCTTTTCAGCCAATGAAGGACTTTTGAAATGTAATCACTGTGGGAAAGTGGCAGCCAATTTGTGCACAGCAAGATCCCACAAACAGCGATGAAATAATGACCAGATTATCTGTTTCAATGATGTTGTAAACAATTTTACAAACACCAAGTTATAGTCCAGCAATTTTATTTTAAATTCACAAGCTTTCGGAGATTTTCTCCTTCCTCAGGTAAAAGGGTGGAAGGAGGAAGTCTCCGAAAGCTTGTGAATTTAAAATAAAATTGCTGGACTATAACTTGGTGTTGTAAAATTGTTTACAATTGTCAACCCCAGTCCATCACCGGCATCTCCACATTAATGATGTTGGTTGAGGGATAAAGATTGGCCCAGGACACCGGGGAGAACTCCCCCCGGCTCTTCTTCCAATAGTGGCCGTGGGAATTTTTTACATCCACCTGAGAGGGGCAGACGGGGCCTCGGTTTAACGTCTCGTCTGAATGACAGCACCTCAGACAGTGCAGCACTCCCTCAGTACTGACCCTCCGACAGTGCGGCACTCCCTCAGTACTGACCCTCCGACAGTGCGGCGCTCCCTCAGCACTGACCCTCCAACAGTGCAGTGCTCCCTCATTACTGACCCTCCAACAATGCAGCATTCCCTCAGTACTGACCCTCCGACAGTGAGGCGCTCCCTCAGTACTGACCCTCCGACAGCGCAACGCTCCCTCAGTACTGACCCTCCGACAGTGCAGCACTCCCTCAGTACTGACCCTCCGACAGTGCAGCACTCCCTCAGTACTGACCCTCCGACAGTGCAGCATTCCCTCAGAACTGACCCTCCGACAGTGCAGCATTCCCTCAGAACTGACCCTCCGACAGTGCGGCGCTCCCTCAGAACTGACCCTCCGACAGTGCAGCATTCCCTCAGAACTGACCCTCCGACAGTGCGGCGCTCCCTCAGTACTGACCCTCCGACAGTGCAGAACTCCCTCAGTACTGACCCTCCGACAGCGCGGCGCTCCCTCAGTACTGACCCTCCGACAGTGCAGGACTCCCTCAGTACTGACCCTCCGACAGTGCAGCACTCCCTCAGTACTGACCCTCCGACAGTGCAGGACTCCCTCAGTACTGACCCTCCGACAGTGCAGCGCTCCCTCAGTACTGACCCTCCGACAGTGCAGTGCTCCCTCATTACTGACCCTCCGACAATGCAGCATTCCCTCAGTACTGACCCTCCGACAGTGCAGGACTCCCTCAGTACTGACCCTCCGACAGTGCAGCGCTCCCTCAGCACTGACCCTCCGACAGTGCAGCATTCCCTCAGTACTGACCCTCCGACAGCGCGGCGCTCCCTCAGCACTGACCCTCCGACAGCGCGGCGCTCCCTCAGCACTGACCCTCCGACAGTGCAGTGCTCCCTCATTACTGACCCTCCAACAATGCAGCATTCGCTCAGTACTGACCCTCCGACAGTGCTGCGCTCCCTCAGTACTGACCCTCCGACAGTGCAGCGCTCCCTCATTACTGACCCTCCGACAGTGCAGCGCTCCCTCATTACTGACCCTCCGACAGTGCAGCGCTCCCTCAGTACTGACCCTCCGACAGTGCAGCGCTCCCTCAGTACTGACCCTCCGACAGTGCAGCGCTCCCTCATTACTGACCCTCCGACAGTGCAGTGCTCCCTCAGTACTTACCCTCCGACAGTGCAGCGCTCCCTCAGTACTGAGCCTCCGACAGTGCAGCGCTCCCTCATTACTGACCCTCCGACAGTGCAGCGCTCCCTCAGTACTGACCCTCCGACAGTGCAGCACTCCCTCAGTACTGACCCTCCGACAGTGCAGCGCTCCCTCAGTACTGACCCTCCGACAGTGCAGCGCTCCCTCAGTACTGACCCTCCGACAGTGCGGCACTCCCTCAGTACTGACCCTCCGACAGTGCAGAAATTCCTCAATACTGACCCTCCGACAGTGCGGAGCTCCCTCAGTACTGCCCCTCCGACAGTGCGGCGCTCCCTCAGTACTGACCCTCCGACAGTGCGGAGCTCCCTCAGTACTGACCCTCGAACAGCGCAGGACTCCCTCAATACTGACCCTCCGACAGTGCAGCACTCCCTCAGTACTGACCCTCCGACAGTGCGGCGCTCCCACAGTACTGACCCTCCGACAGTGAGGCGCTCCCTCAGTACTGACCCTCCGACAGCGCAGCGCTCCCTCAGTACTGACCCTCCAACAGCGAGCCGCTCCCTCAGTACTGACCCTCCGACAGCGAGGCGCTCCCTCAGTACTGACCCTCTGACAGTGCAGCGCTCCCTCAGGACTGACCCTCCGACAGTGCAGCGCTCCATCAGGACTGACCCTCCGACAGCGCGGCACTCCCTCAGTACTGACCCTCCGACAGCGCGGCGCTCCCTCAGTACTGACCCTCCGACAGTGCGGCGCTCCCTCAGTACTGACCCTCCGACAGTGCAGCGCTCCCTCAGTACTGAGCCTCCGACAGTGCAGCGCTCCCTCATTACTGACCCTCCGACAGTGCAGCACTCCCTCAGTACTGACCCTCCGACAGTGCAGGACTCCCTCAGTACTGACCCTCCGACAGTGCAGCGCTCCCTCAGTACTGACCCTCCGACAGTGCAGTGCTCCCTCATTACTGACCCTCCGACAATGCAGCATTCCCTCAGAACTGACCCTCCGACAGTGCAGGACTCCCTCAGTACTGACCCTCCGACAGTGCGGCACTCCCTCAGTACTGACCCTCCGACAGTGCAGCACTCCCTCAGCACTGACCCTCCGACAGTGCAGCATTCCCTCAGTACTGACCCTCCGACAGCGCAGCGCTCCCTCAGTACTGGCCCTCCGACAATGCAGCGCTCCCTCATTACTGACCCTCCAACAATGCAGCATTCCCTCAGTACTGACCCTCCAACAGTGCGGCGCTCCCTCAGTACTGACCCTCCGACAGCGCAGCGCTCCCTCAGTACTGACCCTCCGACAGTGCAGCGCTCCCTCAGAACTGACCTCCGACAGTGCAGCGCTCCCTCAGTACTGACCCTCCGACAGTGCAGAACTCCCTTAGTACTGACCCTCCGACAGTGTGGAGCTCCCTCAGTACTGACCCTCCGACAGTGCAGCGCTCCCTCAGTACTGACCCTCCGACAATGCAGAAATTCCTCAGTACTGACCCTCCGACAGTGCGGCGCTCCCTCAGTACTGACCCTTCGACAGTGCGGAGTTCCCTCAGTACTGACTCTCCGACAGCGCGGCGCTCCCTCAGTACTGACCCTCCGACAGTGCAGCGCTCCCTCAGTACTGACCCTCCGACAGTGCGGCGCTCACTCAGGACTGACCCTCCCACAGCGCGGCGCTCCCTCAGTACTGACTCTCCGACAGTGCAGTGTTCCCTCAGTACTGACCCTCCGACAGTGCAGGACTCCCTCAGTACTGACCCTCCAACAATGCAGCATTCCCTCAGTACTGACCCTCCGACAGCGCAGCGCTCCCTCAGTATTGACCCTCCGACAATGCGGCGCTCCCTCAGTACTGACCCTCCGACAGCGCAGCGCTCCCTCAGTACTGACCTCCGACAGTGCAGCGCTCCCTCAGTAGTGACCCTCCGACAGTGCTGCGCTCCCTCAGTACTGACCCTCCGACAGTGCAGCGCTCCCTCATTACTGACCCTCCGACAGTGCAGCGCTCCCTCATTACTGACCCTCCGACAGTGCAGCGCTCCCTCAGTACTGACCCTCCGACAGTGCAGCGCTCCCTCAGTACTGACCCTCCGACAGTGCAGCGCTCCCTCATTACTGACCCTCCGACAGTGCAGTGCTCCCTCAGTACTTACCCTCCGACAGTGCAGCGCTCCCTCAGTACTGAGCCTCCGACAGTGCAGCGCTCCCTCATTACTGACCCTCCGACAGTGCAGCGCTCCCTCAGTACTGACCCTCCGACAGTGCAGCACTCCCTCAGTACTGACCCTCCGACAGTGCAGCGCTCCCTCAGTACTGACCCTCCGACAGTGCAGCGCTCCTTCAGTACTGACCCTCCGACAGTGCGGCACTCCCTCAGTACTGACCCTCCGACAGTGCAGAAATTCCTCAATACTGACCCTCCGACAGTGCGGAGCTCCCTCAGTACTGCCCCTCCGACAGTGCGGCGCTCCCTCAGTACTGACCCTCCGACAGTGCGGAGCTCCCTCAGTACTGACCCTCGAACAGCGCAGGACTCCCTCAATACTGACCCTCCGACAGTGCAGCACTCCCTCAGTACTGACCCTCCGACAGTGCGGCGCTCCCACAGTACTGACCCTCCGACAGTGAGGCGCTCCCTCAGTACTGACCCTCCGACAGCGCAGCGCTCCCTCAGTACTGACCCTCCAACAGCGAGCCGCTCCCTCAGTACTGACCCTCCGACAGCGAGGCGCTCCCTCAGTACTGACCCTCTGACAGTGCAGCGCTCCCTCAGGACTGACCCTCCGACAGTGCAGCGCTCCATCAGGACTGACCCTCCGACAGCGCGGCACTCCCTCAGTACTGACCCTCCGACAGCGCGGCGCTCCCTCAGTACTGACCCTCCGACAGTGCGGCGCTCCCTCAGTACTGACCCTCCGACAGTGCAGCGCTCCCTCAGTACTGAGCCTCCGACAGTGCAGCGCTCCCTCATTACTGACCCTCCGACAGTGCAGCACTCCCTCAGTACTGACCCTCCGACAGTGCAGGACTCCCTCAGTACTGACCCTCCGACAGTGCAGCGCTCCCTCAGTACTGACCCTCCGACAGTGCAGTGCTCCCTCATTACTGACCCTCCGACAATGCAGCATTCCCTCAGAACTGACCCTCCGACAGTGCAGGACTCCCTCAGTACTGACCCTCCGACAGTGCGGCACTCCCTCAGTACTGACCCTCCGACAGTGCAGCACTCCCTCAGCACTGACCCTCCGACAGTGCAGCATTCCCTCAGTACTGACCCTCCGACAGCGCAGCGCTCCCTCAGTACTGGCCCTCCGACAATGCAGCGCTCCCTCATTACTGACCCTCCAACAATGCAGCATTCCCTCAGTACTGACCCTCCAACAGTGCGGCGCTCCCTCAGTACTGACCCTCCGACAGCGCAGCGCTCCCTCAGTACTGACCCTCCGACAGTGCAGCGCTCCCTCAGAACTGACCTCCGACAGTGCAGCGCTCCCTCAGTAGTGACCCTCCGACAGTGCTGCGCTCCCTCAGTACTGACCCTCCGACAGTGCAGCGCTCCCTCAGTACTGACCCTCCGACAGTGCAGCGCTCCCTCAGTACTGACCCTCCGACAATGCAGAAATTCCTCAGTACTGACCCTCCGACAGTGCGGAGCTCACTCAGTACTGCCCCTCCGACAGTGCGGCGCTCCCTCAGTACTGACCCTTCGACAGTGCGGAGCTCCCTCAGTACTGACTCTCCGACAGCGCGGCGCTCCCTCAGTACTGACCCTCCGACAGTGCAGCGCTCCCTCAGTACTGACCCTCCGACAGTGCAGCGCTCCCTCAGTACTGACCCTCCGACAGTGCGGCGCTCACTCAGGACTGACCCTCCGACAGCGCGGCGCTCCCTCAGTACTGACTCTCCGACAGTGCAGTGTTCCCTCAGTACTGACCCTCCGACACTGCAGGACTACCTCAGTACTGACCCTCCGACAGTGCAGAACTCCCTCATTACTGACCCTCCGACAGTGCAGCACTCCCTCAGTACTGACCCTCCGACAGTGCAGTGTTCCCTCAGTACTGACCCTCCGACAGTGCAGGACTCCCTCAGTACTGACCCTCCGACAGTGCAGCACTCCCTCAGTACTGACCCTCCGACAGTGCAGTGTTCCCTCAGTACTGACCCTCCGACAGTGCAGGACTCCCTCAGTACTGACCCTCCGACAGTGCAGAACTCCCTCATTACTGACCCTCCGACAGTGCAGCACTCCCTCAGTACTGACCCTCCGACAGTGCAGTGTTCCCTCAGTACTGACCCTCCGACAGTGCAGAACTCCCTCATTACTGACCCTCCGACAGTGCAGCACTCCCTCAGTACTGACCCTCCGACAGCGCTGCGCTCCCTCAGTACTGACCCTCCGACAGTGCAGAACTCCCTCATTACTGACCCTCCGACAGTGCAGCGCTCCCTCAGGACTGACCCTCCGACAGTGCGGCGCTCCCTCAGTACTGACCCTCCGACAGTGAGGCGCTCCCTCAGCACTGACCCTCCGAAAGTGAGGCGCTCCCTCAGTACTGACCCTCCGAGAGTGCGGCGCTCCCTCAGTACTGACCCTCCGACAGTGCGGCGCTCCCTCAGTACTGACCCTCCGACAGTGGAGCGCTCCCTCAGTACTGACCCTCCGACAGCGAGGCGCTCCCTCAGTACTGACCCTCCGACAGTGCAGTGCTCCCTCAGTACTGACCCTCCGACAGTGCAGAACTCCCTCATTACTGACTCTCCGACAGTGCAGCACTCCCTCAGTACTGACCCTCCGACAGTGCAGTGTTCCCTCAGTACTGACCCTCCGACAGTGCAGAACTCCCTCATTACTGACCCTCCGACAGTGCAGCACTCCCTCAGTACTGACCCTCCGACAGCGCTGCGCTCCCTCAGTACTGACCCTCCGACAGTGCAGAACTCCCTCATTACTGACCCTCCGACAGTGCAGCGCTCCCTCAGTACTGACCCTCCGACAGTGCGGCGCTCCCTCAGTCCTGAACCTCCAACAGTGCGGCGCACCCTCAGTACTGACCCTCCGACAGTGCGGCGCTCCCTCAGTACTGACCCTCCGACAGTGCGGCGCTCCCTCAGTACTGACCCTCCGACAGTGAGGCGCTCCCTCAGTACTGACCCTCCGACAGTGCAGCACTCCCTCAGTACTGACCCTCCGACAGTGCGGCGCTCCCTCAGTACTGACCCTCCGACAGCGAGGCGCTCCCTCAGTACTGACCCTCCGACAGTGCAGCGCTCCCTCAGTACTGACCCTCCGACAGCGAGGCGCTCCCTCAGCACTGAACCTCCGACAGTGCGGCGCTCCCTCAGTACTGACCCTCCGACACTCCCTCAGTACTGAACCTCCGACAGTGCAGCGCTCCCTCAGTACTGACCCTCCGAAAGCGCGGCATTCCCTCAGTACTGACCCTCCGACACTCCCTCAGTACTGAACCTCCGACAGTGCAGCGCTCCCTCAGTACTGACCCTCCGAAAGCGCGGCATTCCCTCAGTACTGACCCTCCGACAGCGCGGCGCTCCCTCAGGACTGACCCTCCGAAAGTGCAGCGTTCCCTCAGTACTGACCCTCCGACAGTGAGGCGCTCCCTCGGTACTGACCCTCCGACAGTGAGGCGCTCCCTCAGTACTGACCCTCCGACAGCGCGGCGCTCCCTCAGGACTGACCCTCCGAAAGTGCGGCGTTCCCTCAGTACTGACCCTCCGACAGTGCAGCGTTCCCTCAGGACTGACCCTCCGACAGCACGGCGCTCCCTCAGTACTGTCCCTCCGACAGCGCGGCGCTCCCTCAGTACTGACCCTCCGACAGTGAGGAGCTCCCTCAGTACTGACCCTCCGACAGTGCGGCGCTCCCTCAGTACTGACCCTCCGACAGTGAGGCGCTCCCTCAGTACTGACCCTCCGACAGTGCAGCGCTCCCTCAGTACTGACCCTCCGACATTGCGGCGCTCCCTCACGACTGACCCTCCGACAGTGCGGCGCTCCCTCAGTACTGACCCTCCGACAGTGCAGGACTCCCTCAGTCCTGACCCTCCGACAGTGCAGCGCTCCCTAAGTACTGACCCTCCGACAGTGAGGCGCTCCCTCAGTCCTGCCCCTCCGACAGTGAGGCGCTCCCTCAGTACTGAGCCTCCGACAGTGCGGCGCTCCCTCAGTACTGACCCTCCGACAGTGAGGCGCTCCCTCAGCACTGACCCTCCGAAAGTGAGGCGCTCCCTCAGTACTGACCCTCCGAGAGTGCGGCGCTCCCTCAGTACTGACCCTCCGACAGTGCGGCGCTCCCTCAGTACTGACCCTCCGACAGTGGAGCGCTCCCTCAGTACTGACCCTCCGACAGCGAGGCGCTCCCTCAGTACTGACCCTCCGACAGTGCAGTGCTCCCTCAGTACTGACCCTCCGACAGCACGGCGCTCCCTCAGTACTGACCCTCCGACAGTGAGGCGCTCCCTCAGTACTGACCCACCGACAGTGCAGCGCTCCCTCAGTACTGACCCTCCGACATTGCGGCGCTCCCTCACGACTGACCCTCCGACAGTGCGGCGCTCCCTCAGTACTGACCCTCCGACAGTGCAGGACTCCCTCAGTCCTGACCCTCCGACAGTGCAGCGCTCCCTCAGTACTGACCCTCCGACAGTGAGGCGCTCCCTCAGTCCTGCCCCTCCGACAGTGAGGCGCTCCCTCAGTACTGAGCCTCCGACAGTGCGGCGCTCCCTCAGTACTGACCCTCCGACAGTGAGGCGCTCCCTCAGCACTGACCCTCCGAAAGTGAGGCGCTCCCTCAGTACTGACGCTCCGACAGTGCGGCGCTCCATCAGTGCTGACACTCCGACAGTGCGGCGCTCCCTCAGTACTGACCCTCCGACAGTGGGGCGCTCCCTCGGTACTGACCCTCCGACAGCGAGGCGCTCCCTCGGTAGTGACCCTCCGACAGTGGAGCGCTCCCTCAGTACTGACCCTCCGACAGTGGAGCGCTCCCTCAGTACTGACCCTCCGACAGTGCAGCGTTCCCTCCGAACTGACCCTCTGACAGTGAGGCGCTTCCTCAGTACTGAGCCTCCGACAGTGCGGCGCTCCCTCAGTACTGACCCTCCGACAGTGCGGCGCTCCCTCAGGACTGACCCTCCGACAGTGAAGCGCTCCCTCAGTCCTGACCCTCCGACAGTGCAGCGCTCCCTCAGGACTGACCCTCCGACAGCGCTGCGCTCCCTCAGTGCTGACCCTCCGACAGCGAGCCGCTCACTCAGTCCTGACCCTCCGACAGTGAGGCGCTCCCTCAGTACTGACCCTCCGACAGCGCTGCGCTCCCTCAGTGCTGACCCTCCGACAGCGAGCCGCTCACTCAGTCCTGACCCTCCGACAGTGAGGCGCTCCCTCAGTACTGACCCTCCGACAGTGCGGCGCTCCCTCAGTACTGACCCTCCGAAAATCCCTCAGTACTGAACCTCCGACAGTGCAGCGCTCCCTCAGTACTGACCCTCCGAAAATCCCTCAGTACTGAACCTCCGACAGTGCAGCGCTCCCTCAGTACTGACCCTCCGACAGCACGGCGCTCCCTCAGTACTGTCCCTCCGACAGTGCGGCGCTCACTCAGTGCTGACCCTCCGACAGTGCGGCGCTCCCTCAGGACTGACCCTCCGAAAGTGCAGCGTTCCCTCGGTACTGACCCTCCGACAGCGCGGCGCTCCCTCAGTACTGAGCCTCCGACAGCGCGGCGCTCCCTCAGTACTGAACCTCCGACAGTGAGGCGCTCCCTCGGTACTGACCCTCCGACAGTGCTGCGCTCCCTCAGTACTGACCCTCCGGCAGTGCGGCGCTCCCTCAGTACTGACCCTCCGACAGTGGAGCGCTCCCTCAGTACTGACCCTCCGACAGCGAGGCGCTCCCTCAGTACTGACCCTCCGACAGTGCGGCGCTCCCTCATAACTGACCCTCCGACATCGCGGCGCTCCCTCAGTGCTGACCCTCCGACAGTGCAGCGCTCCCTCAGTACTGACCCTCCGACAGTGAGGCGTTCCCTCAGTACTGCCCCTCCGACAGTGCGGCGCTCCCTCAGGACTGACCCTCCGACAGTGAGGCGTTCCCTCAGTACTGCCCCTCCGACAGCGAGCCGCTCCCTCAGTACTGACCCTCCGACAGTGAGGCGTTCCCTCAGTACTGCCCCTCCGACAGTGCGGCGCTCCCTCAGGACTGAACCTCCGACAGTGAGGCGCTCCCTCAGTACTGACCCTCCGACTGTGCGGCGCTCCCTCATTACTGACCCTCCGACAGTGAGGCGCACCCTCAGTACTGACCCTCCGACATTGCGGCACTCCCACACGAGTGACCCTCCGACAGTGCAGCGCTCCCTCAGTACTGACCCTCCGACAGTGCAGGACTCCCACAGTACTGACCCTCCGACTGTGCGGCGCTCCCTCAGGACTGACCCTCCGACAGTGCAGCGCTCCCTCAGTACTGACCCTCCGACAGTGCAGCACTCCCTCAGTACTGACCCTCCGACAGTGCAGCACTCCCTCAGTACTGACCCTCCGACAGTGCAGCGCTCCCTCAGTACTGACCCTCCGACAGTGCAGCGCTCCCTCAGTACTGACCCTCCGACAGTGAGGCGTTCCCTCAGTACTGCCCCTCCGACAGTGCGGCGCTCCCTCAGTACTGACCCTCCGACAGTGAGGCGCTCCCTCAGTAATGACTCTCCGACTGTGCGGCGCTCCCTCAGTACTGACCCTCCGACAGTGAGGCGCTCCCTCAGTACTGACCCTCCGACAGTGCGGCGCTCCCTCACTACTGACCCTCTGACAGTGCGGCGCTCCCTCAGTACTGACCCTCCGACAGTTCAGGACTCCCTCAGAACTGACCCTCCGACAGTGCAGGACTCCCTCAGTACTGACCCTCCGACAGTGCGGCACTCCCTCAGTACTGACCCTCCGACAGTGCAGCACTCCCTCAGCACTGACCCTCCGACAGTGCAGCATTCCCTCAGTACTGACCCTCCGACAGCGCAGCGCTCCCTCAGTACTGGCCCTCCGACAATGCAGCGCTCCCTCATTACTGACCCTCCAACAATGCAGCATTCCCTCAGTACTGACCCTCCAACAGTGCGGCGCTCCCTCAGTACTGACCCTCCGACAGCGCAGCGCTCCCTCAGTACTGACCCTCCGACAGTGCAGCGCTCCCTCAGAACTGACCTCCGACAGTGCAGCGCTCCCTCAGTAGTGACCCTCCGACAGTGCTGCGCTCCCTCAGTACTGACCCTCCGACAGTGCAGCGCTCCCTCAGTACTGACCCTCCGACAGTGCAGCGCTCCCTCAGTACTGACCCTCCGACAATGCAGAAATTCCTCAGTACTGACCCTCCGACAGTGCGGAGCTCACTCAGTACTGCCCCTCCGACAGTGCGGCGCTCCCTCAGTACTGACCCTCCGACAGCGCGGCGCTCCCTCAGTACTGACCCTCCGACAGTGCAGCGCTCCCTCAGTACTGACCCTCCGACAGTGCAGCGCTCCCTCAGTACTGACCCTCCGACAGTGCGGCGCTCACTCAGGACTGACCCTCCGACAGCGCGGCGCTCCCTCAGTACTGACTCTCCGACAGTGCAGTGTTCCCTCAGTACTGACCCTCCGACAGTGCAGAACTCCCTCATTACTGACCCTCCGACAGTGCAGCACTCCCTCAGTACTGACCCTCCGACAGTGCAGTGTTCCCTCAGTACTGACCCTCCGACAGTGCAGGACTCCCTCAGTACTGACCCTCCGACAGTGCAGCACTCCCTCAGTACTGACCCTCCGACAGTGCAGTGTTCCCTCAGTACTGACCCTCCGACAGTGCAGGACTCCCTCAGTACTGACCCTCCGACAGTGCAGAACTCCCTCATTACTGACCCTCCGACAGTGCAGCACTCCCTCAGTACTGACCCTCCGACAGTGCAGTGTTCCCTCAGTACTGACCCTCCGACAGTGCAGAACTCCCTCATTACTGACCCTCCGACAGTGCAGCACTCCCTCAGTACTGACCCTCCGACAGCGCTGCGCTCCCTCAGTACTGACCCTCCGACAGTGCAGAACTCCCTCATTACTGACCCTCCGACAGTGCAGCGCTCCCTCAGGACTGACCCTCCGACAGTGCAGCACTCCCTCAGTACTGACCCTCCGACAGTGCAGAACTCCCTCATTACTGACCCTCCGACAGTGCAGCGCTCCCTCAGTACTGACCCTCCGACAGTGCGGCGCTCCCTCAGTACTGACCCTCCGACAGTGCGGCGCTCCCTCAGTACTGACCCTCCGACAGTGCGGCGCTCCCTCAGTCCTGAACCTCCAACAGTGCGGCGCACCCTCAGTACTGACCCTCCGACAGTGCGGCGCTCCCTCAGTACTGACCCTCCGACAGTGCGGCGCTCCCTCAGTACTGACCCTCCGACAGTGCGGCGCTCCCTCAGTACTGACCCTCCGAAAGCGCGGCATTCCCTCAGTACTGACCCTCCGACACTCCCTCAGTACTGAACCTCCGACAGTGCAGCGCTCCCTCAGTACTGACCCTCCGAAAGCGCGGCATTCCCTCAGTACTGACCCTCCGACAGCGCGGCGCTCCCTCAGGACTGACCCTCCGAAAGTGCAGCGTTCCCTCAGTACTGACCCTCCGACAGTGAGGCGCTCCCTCGGTACTGACCCTCCGACAGTGAGGCGCTCCCTCAGTACTGACCCTCCGACAGCGCGGCGCTCCCTCAGGACTGACCCTCCGAAAGTGCGGCGTTCCCTCAGTACTGACCCTCCGACAGTGCAGCGTTCCCTCAGGACTGACCCTCCGACAGCACGGCGCTCCCTCAGTACTGTCCCTCCGACAGCGCGGCGCTCCCTCAGTACTGACCCTCCGACAGTGAGGAGCTCCCTCAGTACTGACCCTCCGACAGTGCGGCGCTCCCTCAGTACTGACCCTCCGACAGTGAGGCGCTCCCTCAGTACTGACCCTCCGACAGTGCAGCGCTCCCTCAGTACTGACCCTCCGACATTGCGGCGCTCCCTCACGACTGACCCTCCGACAGTGCGGCGCTCCCTCAGTACTGACCCTCCGACAGTGCAGGACTCCCTCAGTCCTGACCCTCCGACAGTGCAGCGCTCCCTCAGTACTGACCCTCCGACAGTGAGGCGCTCCCTCAGTCCTGCCCCTCCGACAGTGAGGCGCTCCCTCAGTACTGAGCCTCCGACAGTGCGGCGCTCCCTCAGTACTGACCCTCCGACAGTGAGGCGCTCCCTCAGCACTGACCCTCCGACAGTGCAGTGCTCCCTCAGTACTGACCCTCCGACAGCACGGCGCTCCCTCAGTACTGACCCTCCGACAGCGTGGCGCTCCCTCAGTACTGACCCTCCGACAGTGAGGCGCTCCCTCATTACTGACCCTCCGACAGTGAGGAGCTCCCTCAGTACTGACCCTCCGACAGTGCGGCGCTCCCTCAGTACTGACCCTCCGACAGTGAGGCGCTCCCTCAGTACTGACCCTCCGACAGTGCAGCGCTCCCTCAGTACTGACCCTCCGACATTGCGGCGCTCCCTCACGACTGACCCTCCGACAGTGCGGCGCTCCCTCAGTACTGACCCTCCGACAGTGCAGGACTCCCTCAGTCCTGACCCTCCGACAGTGCAGCGCTCCCTCAGTACTGACCCTCCGACAGTGAGGCGCTCCCTCAGTCCTGCCCCTCCGACAGTGAGGCGCTCCCTCAGTACTGAGCCTCCGACAGTGCGGCGCTCCCTCAGTACTGACCCTCCGACAGCGAGGCGCTCCCTCAGTACTGACCCTCCGACAGTGCAGTGCTCCCTCAGTACTGACCCTCCGACAGCACGGCGCTCCCTCAGTACTGACCCTCCGACAGCGTGGCGCTCCCTCAGTACTGACCCTCCGACAGTGAGGCGCTCCCTCATTACTGACCCTCCGACAGTGAGGCGCTCCCTCAGTACTGACCCACCGACAGTGCAGCGCTCCCTCAGTACTGACCCTCCGACATTGCGGCGCTCCCTCACGACTGACCCTCCGACAGTGCGGCGCTCCCTCAGTACTGACCCTCCGACAGTGCAGGACTCCCTCAGTCCTGACCCTCCGACAGTGCAGCGCTCCCTCAGTACTGACCCTCCGACAGTGAGGCGCTCCCTCAGTCCTGCCCCTCCGACAGTGAGGCGCTCCCTCAGTACTGAGCCTCCGACAGTGCGGCGCTCCCTCAGTACTGACCCTCCGACAGTGAGGCGCTCCCTCAGCACTGACCCTCCGAAAGTGAGGCGCTCCCTCAGTACTGACGCTCCGACAGTGCGGCGCTCCATCAGTGCTGACCCTCCGACAGTGCGGCGCTCCCTCAGTACTGACCCTCCGACAGTGGGGCGCTCCCTCGGTACTGACCCTCCGTCAGCGAGGCGCTCCCTCGGTAGTGACCCTCCGACAGTGGAGCGCTCCCTCAGTACTGACCCTCCGACAGTGGAGCGCTCCCTCAGTACTGACCCTCCGACAGTGCAGCGTTCCCTCAGAACTGACCCTCTGACAGTGAGGCGCTCCCTCAGTACTGAGCCTCCGACAGTGCGGCGCTCCCTCAGTACTGACCCTCCGACAGTGCGGCGCTCCCTCAGGACTGACCCTCCGACAGTGAAGCGCTCCCTCAGTCCTGACCCTCCGACAGTGCAGCGCTCCCTCAGGACTGACCCTCCGACAGCGCTGCGCTCCCTCAGTGCTGACCCTCCGACAGCGAGCCGCTCACTCAGTCCTGACCCTCCGACAGTGAGGCGCTCCCTCAGTACTGACCCTCCGACAGCGCTGCGCTCCCTCAGTGCTGACCCTCCGACAGCGAGCCGCTCACTCAGTCCTGACCCTCCGACAGTGAGGCGCTCCCTCAGTACTGACCCTCCGACAGTGCGGCGCTCCCTCAGTACTGACCCTCCGAAAATCCCTCAGTACTGAACCTCCGACAGTGCAGCGCTCCCTCAGTACTGACCCTCCGAAAGCGCGGCATTCCCTCAGTACTGACCCTCCGACAGCACGGCGCTCCCTCAGTACTGTCCCTCCGACAGTGCGGCGCTCACTCAGGACTGACCCTCCGAAAGTGCAGCGTTCCCTCGGTACTGACCCTCCGACAGCGCGGCGCTCCCTCAGTACTGAGCCTCCGACAGCGCGGCGCTCCCTCAGTACTGAACCTCCGACAGTGAGGCGCTCCCTCGGTACTGACCCTCCGACAGTGCTGCGCTCCCTCAGTACTGACCCTCCGGCAGTGCGGCGCTCCCTCAGTACTGACCCTCCGACAGTGGAGCGCTCCCTCAGTACTGACCCTCCGACAGCGAGGCGCTCCCTCAGTACTGACCCTCCGACAGTGCGGCGCTCCCTCATAACTGACCCTCCGACATCGCGGCGCTCCCTCAGTGCTGACCCTCCGACAGTGCAGCGCTCCCTCAGTACTGACCCTCCGACAGTGAGGCGTTCCCTCAGTACTGCCCCTCCGACAGTGCGGCGCTCCCTCAGGACTGACCCTCCGACAGTGAGGCGTTCCCTCAGTACTGCCCCTCCGACAGCGAGCCGCTCCCTCAGTACTGACCCTCCGACAGTGAGGCGTTCCCTCAGTACTGCCCCTCCGACAGTGCGGCGCTCCCTCAGGACTGAACCTCCGACAGTGAGGCGCTCCCTCAGTACTGACCCTCCGACTGTGCGGCGCTCCCTCAGTACTGACCCTCCGACAGTGAGGCGCACCCTCAGTACTGACCCTCCGACATTGCGGCACTCCCACACGAGTGACCCTCCGACAGTGCAGCGCTCCCTCAGTACTGACCCTCCGACAGTGCAGGACTCCCACAGTACTGACCCTCCGACTGTGCGGCGCTCCCTCAGGACTGACCCTCCGACAGTGCAGCGCTCCCTCAGTACTGACCCTCCGACAGTGCAGCACTCCCTCAGTACTGACCCTCCGACAGTGCAGCACTCCCTCAGTACTGACCCTCCGACAGTGCAGCGCTCCCTCAGTACTGACCCTCCGACAGTGCAGCGCTCCCTCAGTACTGACCCTCCGACAGTGAGGCGTTCCCTCAGTACTGCCCCTCCGACAGTGCGGCGCTCCCTCAGTACTGACCCTCCGACAGTGAGGCGCTCCCTCAGTAATGACTCTCCGACTGTGCGGCGCTCCCTCAGTACTGACCCTCCGACAGTGCGGCGCTCCCTCAGTACTGACCCTCCGACAGCGTGGCGCTCCCTCAGTACTGACCCTCCGACAGTGCAGTGCTCCCTCAGTCCTGACCCTCCGACAGCGCAGGACTCCCTCAGTACTGACCCTCCGACAGTGCGGCGCTCCCTCAGTACTGACCCTCCGACAGTGCGGCGCTCCCTCAGTACTGACCCTCCGACAGTGGGGCGCTCCCTCAGTACTGACCCTCCGACAGCGAGGCGCTCCCTCAGTACTGACCCTCCGACAGTGCGGCGCTCCCTCAGTACTGACCCTCCGACAGTGCGGCGCTCCCTCGGTACTGACCCTCCGACAGTGCGGCGCACCCTCAGTACTGACCCTCCGACAGTGCGGCGCACCCTCAGTACTGACCCTCCGACAGTGCGGCGCTCCCTCAGTACTGACCCTCAGACAGTGAGGTGCTCCCTCAGTACTGACCCTCCGACAGTGCAGCGCTCCCTCAGTACTGACCCTCTGACAGTGCGGCGCTCCCTCGGTACTGACCCTCTGACAGTGGAGCGCTCCCTCAGTACTGACCCTCCGACAGTGCGGAGCTCCCTCAGTCCTGACCCTCTTACAGCACGGAGCTCCCTCAGTACTGACCCTCCGACAGTGAGGCGCTCCCTCAGTACTGACCCTCCGACAGTGCAGCGCTCCCTCAGTCCTGACCCTCCGAAAGTGCAGCATTCCCTCAGTACTGAGCCTCCGACAGCGCGGCGTTCCCTCAGTACTGAGCCTCCGACAGTGCGGCGTTCCCTCAGTACCGACCCTCCGACAGTGCAGCGCTCCCTCAGGACTGACCCTCCGACAGTGCGGCGCTCCCTCAGGACTGACCCTCCGACAGTGCGGCGCTCCCTCAGGACTGACCCTCCGACAGTGCGGCGCTCCCTCAGTACTGACCCTCCGACAGTGCGGCGCTCCCTCAGTACTGACCCTCCGACAGTGCGGCGCTCCCTCAGTGCTGACCCTCCGACAGTGAGGCGCTCCCTCAGTACTGACCCTCCGACAGTGCAGCGCTCCCTCAGTACTGAACCTCCGACAGCGAGGCGCTCCCTCAGCACTGAACCTCCGACAGTGCGGCGCTCCCTCAGTACTGACCCTCCGAAAGCGCGGCATTCCCTCAGTACTGACCCTCCGACAGTGCAGCGCTCCCTCAGTACTGACCCTCCGAAAGCGCGGCATTCCCTCAGTACTGACCCTCCGACAGCACGGCGCTCCCTCAGTACTGACCCTCCGACACTCCCTCAGTACTGAACCTCCGACAGTGCAGCGCTCCCTCAGTACTGACCCTCCGAAAGCGCGGCATTCCCTCAGTACTGACCCTCCGACAGCGCGACGCTCCCTCAGGACTGACCCTCCGAAAGTGCAGCGTTCCCTCAGTACTGACCCTCCGACAGTGAGGCGCTCCCTCGGTACTGACCCTCCGACAGTGAGGCGCTCCCTCAGTACTGACCCTCCGACAGCGCGGCGCTCCCTCAGGACTGACCCTCCGAAAGTGCAGCGTTCCCTCAGTACTGACCCTCCGACAGTGCAGCGTTCCCTCAGGACTGACCCTCCGACAGCACGGCGCTCCCTCAGTACTGTCCCTCCGACAGCGCGGCGCTCCCTCAGTACTGACCCTCCGACAGTGCAGCACTCCCTCCGTACTGACCCTCCGACAGTGAGGCGCTCCCTCAGTACTGACCCTCCGACAGTGCGGCGCTCCCTCAGTACTGACCCTCCGACAGTGCGGCGCTCCCTCAGTACTGACCCTCCGACAGTGGAACGCTCCCTCAGCACTGACCCTCCGACAGTGGAGCGCTCCCTCAGTACTGACCCTCCGACAGCGAGGCGCTCCCTCAGTACTGACCCTCCGAGAGTGCGGCGCTCCCTCAGTACTGACCCTCCGACAGTGCGGCGCTCCCTCAGTACTGACCCTCCGACAGTGGAGCGCTCCCTCAGTATTGACCCTCCGACAGCGAGGCGCTCCCTCAGTACTGACCCTCCGACAGCGTGGCGCTCCCTCAGTACTGACCCTCCGACAGTGAGGCGCTCCCTCATTACTGACCCTCCGACAGCGAGGCGCTCCCTCAGTACTGACCCTCCGACAGTGCGGCGCTCCCTCAGTACTGACCCTCCGACAGTGCGGCGCTCCCTCAGTACTGACCCTCCGACAGTGCGGCGCTCCCTCAGTACTGACCCTCCGACAGCACGGCGCTCCCTCAGTACTGACCCTCCGACAGTGCAGCGTTCCCTCAGTACTGACCCTCCGAAAGTGCAGAGCTCCCTCAGTCCTGACCCTCCGACTGTGCGGCGCTCCCTCAGTACAGACCCTCCGACAGTGCGGTGCTCCCTCAGTACTGAGCCTCCGACAGTGCGGCGCTCCCTCAGTACTGACCCTCCGACAGTGCAGAACTCCCTCTGTACTGACCCTCCGACAGCGAGCCGCTCCCTCAGTACTGACCCTCCGACCGCCCAGGACTCCCTCAGTTCTGACCCTCCGACAGTGCAGAACTCCCTCAGTTCTGACCCTCCGACAGTGCGGCGCTCCCTCAGTACTGACCCTCCGACAGCGCAGCGCTCCCTCAGTACTGACCCTCCGACAGCGAGGCGCTCCCTCAGTACTGACCCTCCGACAGTGCGGCGCTCCCTCAGTACTGACCCTCCGACAGCGAGGCGCTCCCTCAGTACTGACCCTCCGAAAGCTCGGCATTCCCTCAGTACTGACCCTCCGACAGCACGGCGCTCCCTCAGTCCTGACCCTCCGACAGTGAGACGCTCCCTCAGTACTGACCCTCCGACAGCGAGGCGCTCCCTCAGTACTGACCCTCCGAAAGCGCGGCATTCCCTCAGTACTGACCCTCCGACAGTGCAGTGTTCCCTCAGTACTGACCCTCCGACAGTGCAGAACTCCCTCATTACTGACCCTCCGACAGTGCAGCACTCCCTCAGTACTGACCCTCCGACAGCGCTGCGCTCCCTCAGTATTGACCCTCCGACAGTGCAGAACTCCCTCATTACTGACCCTCCGACAGTGCAGCGCTCCCTCAGGACTGACCCTCCGACAGTGCAGAACTCCCTCATTACTGACCCTCCGACAGTGCAGCGCTCCCTCAGGACTGACCCTCCGACAGTGCGGCGCTCCCTCAGGACTGACCCTCCGACAGTGCGGCGCTCCCTCAGGACTGACCCTCCGACAGTGCGGCGCTCCCTCAGTACTGACCCTCCGACAGTGCGGCGCTCCCTCAGTACTGACCCTCCGACAGTGCGGCGCTCCCTCAGTGCTGACCCTCCGACAGTGAGGCGCTCCCTCAGTACTGACCCTCCGACAGTGCAGCGCTCCCTCAGTACTGACCCTTCGACAGCGAGGCGCTCCCTCAGTACTGACCCTCCGACAGTGCGGCGCTCCCTCAGCACTGAACCTCCGACAGTGCGGCGCTCCCTCAGTACTGACCCTCCGACACTCCCTCAGTACTGACCCTCCGACAGTGCAGCGCTCCCTCAGTACTGACCCTCCGACACTCCCTCAGTACTGACCCTCCGAAAGCGCGGCATTCCCTCAGTACTGACCCTCCGACAGCACGGCGCTCCCTCAGTACTGACCCTCCGACACTCCCTCAGTACTGAACCTCCGACAGTGCAGCGCTCCCTCAGTACTGACCCTCCGAAAGCGCGGCATTCCCTCAGTACTGACCCTCCGACAGCGCGACGCTCCCTCAGGACTGACCCTCCGAAAGTGCAGCGTTCCCTCAGTACTGACCCTCCGACAGTGAGGCGCTCCCTCGGTACTGACCCTCCGACAGTGAGGCGCTCCCTCAGTACTGACCCTCCGACAGCGCGGCGCTCCCTCAGGACTGATCCTCCGAAAGTGCAGCGTTCCCTCAGTACTGACCCTCCGACAGTGCAGCGTTCCCTCAGGACTGACCCTCCGACAGCACGGCGCTCCCTCAGTACTGTCCCTCCGACAGCGCGGCGCTCCCTCAGTACTGACCCTCCGACAGTGCAGCACTCCCTCCGTACTGACCCTCCGACAGTGAGGCGCTCCCTCAGTACTGACCCTCCGACAGTGCGGCGCTCCCTCAGTACTGACCCTCCGACAGTGCGGCGCTCCCTCAGTACTGACCCTCCGACAGTGGAACGCTCCCTCAGCACTGACCCTCCGACAGTGGAGCGCTCCCTCAGTACTGACCCTCCGACAGCGAGGCGCTCCCTCAGTACTGACCCTCCGAGAGTGCGGCGCTCCCTCAGTACTGACCCTCCGACAGTGCGGCGCTCCCTCAGTACTGACCCTCCGACAGTGGAGCGCTCCCTCAGTATTGACCCTCCGACAGCGAGGCGCTCCCTCAGTACTGACCCTCCGACAGCGTGGCGCTCCCTCAGTACTGACCCTCCGACAGTGAGGCGCTCCCTCATTACTGACCCTCCGACAGCGAGGCGCTCCCTCAGGACTGACCCTCCGACAGTGGGGCGCTCCCTCAGTACTGACCCTCCGACAGTGCGGCGCTCCCTTAGTACTGACCCTCCGACAGTGCGGCGCTCCCTCAGTACTGACCCTCCGACAGTGCGGCGCTCCCTCAGTACTGACCCTCCGACAGTGCGGCGCTCCCTCAGTACTGACCCTCCGACAGTGCGGCGCTCCCTCAGTACTGACCCTCCGACAGTGCGGCGCTCCCTCAGTATTGACCCTCCGACAGCACGGCGCTCCCTCAGTACTGACCCTCCGACAGTGCAGCGTTCCCTCAGTACTGACCCTCCGAAAGTGCAGAGCTCCCTCAGTCCTGACCCTCCGACTGTGCGGCGCTCCCTCAGTACAGACCCTCCGACAGTGCGGTGCTCCCTCAGTACTGAGCCTCCGACAGTGCGGCGCTCCCTCAGTACTGACCCTCCGACAGTGCAGAACTCCCTCTGTACTGACCCTCCGACAGCGAGCCGCTCCCTCAGTACTGACCCTCCGACCGCCCAGGACTCCCTCAGTTCTGACCCTCCGACAGTGCAGAACTCCCTCAGTTCTGACCCTCCGACAGTGCAGAACTCCCTCAGTACTGACCCTCCGACAGCGAGGCGCTCCCTCAGTACTGACCCTCCGACAGCGCAGCGCTCCCTCAGTACTGACCCTCCGACAGCGAGGCGCTCCCTCAGTACTGACCCTCCGACAGTGCGGCGCTCCCTCAGTACTGACCCTCCGACAGCGAGGCGCTCCCTCAGTACTGACCCTCCGAAAGCGCGGCATTCCCTCAGTACTGACCCTCCGACAGCAGGGCGCTCCCTCAGTCCTGACCCTCCGACAGTGAGGCGCTCCCTCAGTACTGACCCTCCGAAAGCGCGGCATTCCCTCAGTACTGACCCTCCGACAGCACGGCGCTCCCTCAGTATTGACCCTCCGACAGTGCGGCGCACCCTCAGTACTGACCCTCCGACAGTGAGGCGCTCCCTCAGTACTGACCCTCCGACAGTGAGGCGCTCCCTCAGTACTGACCCTCAGACAGTGAGGTGCTCCCTCAGTACTGACCCTCCGACAGTGCAGCGCTCCCTCAGTACTGACCCTCCGACAGTGCGGCGCTCCCTCGGTACTGACCCTCTGACAGTGGAGCCCTCCCTCAGTACTGACCCTCCGAAAGTGCGGCGCTCCCTCAGTACTGACCCTCTTACAGCACGGAGCTCCCTCAGTACTGACCCTCCGACAGTGCAGCGCTCCCTCAGTGCTGACCCTCCGACAGTGCGGAGCTCCCTCAGTCCTGACCCTCTTACAGCACGGAGCTCCCTCAGTACTGACCCTCCGACAGCGAGGCGCTCCCTCAGTACTGACCCTCCGAGAGTGCGGCGCTCCCTCAGTACTGACCCTCCGACAGTGCGGCGCTCCCTCAGTACTGACCCTCCGACAGTGGAGCGCTCCCTCAGTATTGACCCACCGACAGCGAGGCGCTCCCTCAGTACTGACCCTCCGACAGCGTGGCGCTCCCTCAGTACTGACCCTCCGACAGTGAGGCGCTCCCTCATTACTGACCCTCCGACAGCGAGGCTCTCCCTCAGTACTGACCCTCTGACAGTGCAGCGCTCCCTCAGGACTGACCCTCCGACAGTGGGGCGCTCCCTCAGTACTGACCCTCCGACAGCACGGCGCTCCCTCAGTACTGACCCTCCGACAGTGCGGCGCTCCCTCAGTACTGACCCTCCGACAGCACGGCGCTCCCTCAGTACTGACCCTCCGACAGTGCAGCGTTCCCTCAGTACTGACCCTCCGAAAGTGCAGAGCTCCCTCAGTCCTGACCCTCCGACTGTGCGGCGCTCCCTCAGTACTGACCCTCCGACAGTGCAGCGTTCCCTCAGTACTGACCCTCCGAAAGTGCAGAGCTCCCTCAGTCCTGACCCTCCGACAGTGCGGTGCTCCCTCAGTACTGAGCCTCCGACAGTGCGGCGCTCCCTCAGTACTGACCCTCCGACAGTGCAGAACTCCCTCTGTAATGACCCTCCGACAGCGAGCCGCTCCCTCAGTACTGACCCTCCGACCGCCCAGGACTCCCTCAGTTCTGACCCTCCGACAGTGCAGAACTCCCTCAGTTCTGACCCTCCGACAGTGCAGAACTCCCTCAGTCCTGACCCTCCGACAGCGAGGCGCTCCCTCAGTACTGACCCTCCGACAGTGCGGCGCTCCCTCAGTACTGACCCTCCGACAGCGAGGCGCTCCATCAGTACTGACCCTCCGAAAGCGCGGCATTCCCTCAGTACTGACCCTCCGACAGCACGGCGCTCCCTCAGTCCTGACCCTCCGACAGTGAGACGCTCCCTCAGTACTGACCCTCCGACAGCGAGGCGCTCCCTCAGTACTGACCCTCCGAAAGCGCGGCATTCCCTCAGTACTGACCCTCCGACAGCACGGCGCTCCCTCAGTATTGACCCTCCGACAGTGCGGCGCACCCTCAGTACTGACCCTCCGACAGTGAGGCGCTCCCTCAGTACTGACCCTCCGACAGTGAGGCGCTCCCTCAGTACTGACCCTCAGACAGTGAGGTGCTCCCTCAGTACTGACCCTCCGACAGTGCAGCGGTCCCTCAGTACTGACCCTCTGACAGTGCGGCGCTCCCTCGGTACTGACCCTCTGACAGTGGAGCGCTCCCTCAGTACTGACCCTCCGACAGTGCGGCGCTCCCTCAGTACTGACCCTCAGACAGTGCAGCGCTCCCTCAGTACTGACCCTCTTACAGCACGGAGCTCCCTCAGTACTGACCCTCCGACAGTGCAGCGCTCCCTCAGTGCTGACCCTCCGACAGTGCTGAGCTCCCTCAGTCCTGACCCTCTTACAGCACGGAGCTCCCTCAGTACTGACCCTCCGACAGTGAGGCGCTCCCTCAGTACTGACCCTCCGACAGTGCAGCGCTCCCTCAGTCCTGACCCTCCGAAAGTGCAGCATTCCCTCAGTACTGACCCTCCGACAGCGCAGCGCTCCCTCAGTACCGACCCTCCGACAGTGCGTCGCTCCCTCAGTACCGACCCTCCGACAGTGCGGCGTTCCCTCAGTACCGACCCTCCGACAGTGCGGCGCTCCCTCAGTACTGACCCTCCGACAGTGAGGCGCTCCCTCAGTACTGACCCTCCGACAGTGCGGAGCTTCCTCAGTCCTGACCCTCCGACAGTGCGGAGCTCCCTCAGCGCTGACCCTCCGACAGTGCAGCGCTCCCTCAGTACTGACCCTCCGACAGTGCGGCGCTCCCTCAGTACTGACCCTCCGACAGTGAAGTGCTCCCTCAGTGCTGACCCTCCGACAGTGCAGCGCTCCCTCAGTACTGACCCTCCGACAGTGCAGCGCTCCCTCAGTACTGACCCTCCGACAGTGCAGCGCTCCCTCAGTACTGACCCTCCGACAGTGCAGCGCTCCCTCAGTACTGACCCTCCGAAAGTGCGGCGTTCCCTCAGTACTGACCCTCCGACTGTGCGGCGCTCCCTCAGTACTGACCCTCCGACAGTGCGGCGTTCCCTCAGTACTGACCCTCCGACAGTGCAGCGCTCCCTCAGTACTGACCCTCCGACAGTGCGGCGTTCCCTCAGTACTGACCCTCCGACAGTGCAGCGCTCCCTCAGTACTGACCCTCCGACAGTGCAGCGCTCCCTCAGTACTGACCCTCCGACAGTGCAGTGCTCCCTCAGTACTGACCCTCCGACAGCGTGGCGCTCCCTCAGTACTGACCCTCCGACAGTGCAGTGCTCCCTCAGTACTGACCCTCCGACAGCGTGGCGCTCCCTCAGTACTGACCCTCCGACAGTGCAGCGCTCCCTCAGTACTGACCCTCTGACAGTGCGGCGCTCCCTCAGTACTGACCCTCCGACTGTTCAGGACTCCCTCAGTCCTGACCCTCCGACAGCGCAGGACTCCCTCAGTACTGACCCTCCGACAGTGCAGCGCTCCCTCAGTACTGACCCTCCGACAGTGGAGCGCTCCCTCAGTCCTGACCCTCCGACAGTGCGGCGCTCCCTCAGTACTGACCCTCCGACAGTGGGGCGCTCCCTCAGTACTGACCCTCCGACAGTGCAGTGCTCCCTCAGTACTGACCCTCCGACAGCGTGGCGCTCCCTCAGTACTGACCCTCCGACAGTGCAGCGCTCCCTCAGTACTGACCCTCTGACAGTGCGGCGCTCCCTCAGTACTGACCCTCCGACTGTTCAGGACTCCCTCAGTCCTGACCCTCCGACAGCGCAGGACTCCCTCAGTACTGACCCTCCGACAGTGCAGCGCTCCCTCAGTACTGACCCTCCGACAGTGGAGCGCTCCCTCAGTCCTGACCCTCCGACAGTGCGGCGCTCCCTCAGTACTGACCCTCCGACAGTGGGGCGCTCCCTCAGTACTGACCCTCCGACAGTGCGGCGCTCCCTCAGTACTGACCCTCCGACAGTGCGGCGCTCCCTCAGTACTGACCCTCCGACAGCACGGCGCTCCCTCAGTACTGACCCTCCGACAGTGCAGCGTTCCCTCAGTACTGATCCTCCGAAAGTGCGGAGCTCCCTCAGTCCTGACCCTCCGACTGTGCGGCGCTCCCTCAGTACTGACCCTCCGACAGTGCGGCGCTCCCTCAGTACTGAGCCTCCGACAGTGCGGCGCTCCCTCAGTACTGACCCTCCGACAGTGCAGAACTCCCTCAGTACTGACCCTCCGACAGTGCAGCGCTCCCTCAGTACTGACCCTCCGACCGCGCAGGACTCCCTCAGTTCTGACCCTCCGACAGTGCGGCGCTCCCTCAGTACTGACCCTCCGACAGCGAGGCGCTCCCTCAGTACTGACCCTCCGAAAGCGCGGCATTCCCTCAGTACTGACCCTCCGACAGCACGGCGTTCCCTCAGTCCGGACCCTCCGACAGTGAGACGCTCCCTCAGTACTGACCCTCCGACAGCGAGGCGCTCCCTCAGTACTGACCCTCCGAAAGCGCGGCATTCCCTCAGTACTGACCCTCCGACAGCACGGCGCTCCCTCAGTATTGACCCTCCGACAGTGCGGCGCACCCTCAGTACTGACCCTCCGACAGTGAGGCGCTCCCTCAGTACTGACCCTCCGACAGTGAGGCGCTCCCTCAGTACTGACCCTCAGACAGTGAGGTGCTCCCTCAGTACTGACCCTCTGACAGTGCAGCGCTCCCTCAGTACTGACCCTCCGACAGTGCGGCGCTCCCTCGGTACTGACCCTCCGACAGTGCTGCGCTCCCTCAGTACTGACCCTCCGACAGTGCGGCGCTCCCTCGGTACTGACCCTCCGACAGTGCTGCGCTCCCTCAGTACTGACCCTCCGACAGTGCGGCGCTCCCTCAGTACTGACCCTCCGACAGTGAGGCGCTCCCTCAGTACTGACCCTCCGACAGTGCGGAGCTTCCTCAGTACTGACCCTCCGACAGTGCGGCGCTCCCTCAGTACTGACCCTCCGACAGTGCGGAGCTTCCTCAGTACTGACCCTCCGACAGTGAGGCGCTCCCTCAGTACTGACCCTCCGACAGTGCGGAGCTTCCTCAGTACTGACCCTCCGACAGTGCGGCGCTCCCTCAGCGCTGACCCTCCGACAGTGCAGCGCTCCCTCAGTACTGACCCTCCGACAGTGCGGCGTTCCCTCAGTACTGACCCTCCGACAGCGCGGCGCTCCCTCAGTACTGACCCTCCGACAGTGCAGCGCTCCCTCAGTACTGACCCTCCGACAGTGCAGCGCTCCCTCAGGACTGACCCTCCGACAGTGCAGCGCTCCCTCAGTACTGACCCTCCGACAGTGCGGCGTTCCCTCAGTACTGACCCTCCGACAGTGCGGCGTTCCCTCAGTACTGACCCTCCGACAGTGCGGCGCTCCCTCAGTACTGACCCTCCGACAGTGCGGCGTTCCCTCAGTACTGACCCTCCGACAGTGCAGCGCTCCCTCAGTACTGACCCTCCGACAGTGCGGCGTTCCCTCAGTACTGACCCTCCGACAGCGTGGCGCTCCCTCAGTGCTGACCCTCCGACAGTGCAGTGCTCCCTCAGTGCTGACCCTCCGACAGTGCGGCGCTCCCTCAGTACTGACCCTCTGACAGTGCGGCGCTCCCTCAGTACTGACCCTCCGACAGTTCAGGACTCCCTCAGTCCTGACCCTCCGACAGCGCAGGACTCCCTCAGTACTGACCCTCCGACAGTGCAGCGCTCCCTCAGTGCTGACCCTCTGACAGCGCAGCGCTCCCTCAGTACTGACCCTCCGACAGTGCGGCGCTCCCTCAGTACTGACCCTCCGACAGCGAGGCGCTCCCTCAGTACTGACCCTCCGAAAGCGCGGCATTCCCTCAGTACTGACCCTCCGACAGCACGGCGCTCCCTCAGTACTGACCCTCCGACAGTGAGGCGCTCCCTCAGTACTGACCCTCCGACAGCGAGGCGCTCCCTCAGTACTGACCCTCCGAAAGCGCGGCATTCCCTCAGTACTGACCCTCCGACAGCACGGCGCTCCCTCAGTATTGACCCTCCGACAGTGCGGCGCACCCTCAGTACTGACCCTCCGACAGTGAGGCGCTCCCTCAGTACTGACCCTCCGACAGTGAGGCGCTCCCTCAGTACTGACCCTCAGACAGTGAGGTGCTCCCTCAGTACTGACCCTCTGACAGTGCAGCGCTCCCTCAGTACTGACCCTCCGACAGTGCGGCGCTCCCTCGGTACTGACCCTCTGACAGTGGAGCGCTCCCTCAGTACTGACCCTCCGACAGTGCGGCGCTCCCTCAGTACTGACCCTCCGACAGTGGAGCGCGCCCTCAGTCCTGACCCTCTTACAGCACGGAGCTCCCTCAGTGCTGACCCTCCGACAGTGCGGAGCTCCCTCAGTCCTGACCCTCTTACAGCACGGAGCTCCCTCAGTACTGACCCTCCGACAGTGAGGCGCTCCCTCAGTACTGACCCTCCGACAGTGCAGCGCTCCCTCAGTCCTGACCCTCCGAAAGTGCAGCATTCCCTCAGTACTGACCCTCCGACAGCGCCACGTTCCCTCAGTACTGACCCTCCGACAGTGCGGCGTTCCCTCAGTACCGACCCTCCGACAGTGCAGCGCTCCCTCAGTACTGACTCTCCGACAGTGCAGCGCTCCCTCAGTACTGACCCTCCGACAGTGCGGCGTTCCCTCAGTACTGACCCTCCGACAGTGCGGCGTTCCCTCAGTACTGACCCTCCGACAGTGCGGCGCTCCCTCAGTACTGACCCTCCGACAGTGCGGCGTTCCCTCAGTACTGACCCTCCGACAGTGCAGCGCTCCCTCAGTACTGACCCTCCGACAGTGCAGCGCTCCCTCAGTACTGACCCTCCGACAGTGCGGCGTTCCCTCAGTACTGACCCTCCGACAGTGCAGCGCTCCCTCAGTACTGACCCTCCGACAGTGCAACGCTCCCTCAGTACTGACCCTCCGACAGTGCGGCGCTCCCTCAGTACTGACCCTCCGACAGTGCGGCGCTCCCTCAGTACCGACCCTCCGACAGTGCAGCGCTCCCTCAGTACTGACCCTCCGACAGTGCAGCGCTCCCTCAGTACTGACCCTCCGACAGTGCAGTGTTCCCTCAGTACTGACCCTCCGACAGTGCGGCGCTCCCTCAGTACTGACCCTCCGACAGTGCAGTGTTCCCTCAGTACTGACCCTCCGACAGCGCAGCACTCCCTCAGTACTGACCCTCCGACCGTGCAACGCTCCCTCAGTACTGACCCTCCGACAGTGCGGCGCTCCCTCAGTACTGACCCTCCGACAGTGCAGCACTCCCTCAGTACTGACCCTCCGACAGTGCAGCACTCCCTCAGTACTGACCCTCCGACAGTGCGGCGCTCCCTCAGTACTGACCCTCCGACAGTGCGGCGCTCCCTCAGTACTGACCCTCCGACAGTGCAACCCTCCCTCAGTACTGACCCTCCGACAGTGCAACGCTCCCTCAGTACTGACCCTCCGACAGTGCAACCCTCCCTCAGTACTGACCCTCCGACAGTGCAACCCTCCCTCAGTACTGACCCTCCGACAGTGCAACGCTCCCTCAGTACTGACCCTCCGACAGTGCAACCCTCCCTCAGTACTGACCCTCCGACAGTGCAACGCTCCCTCAGTACTGACCCTCCGACAGCGCAGCACTCCCTCAGTACTGACCCTCCGACAGTGCAACGCTCCCTCAGTACTGACCCTCCGACAGTGCAACGCTCCCTCAGTACTGACCCTCCGACAGTGCAGCACTCCCTCAGTACTGACCCTCCGACAGTGCGGCGCTCCCTCAGTACTGACCCTCCGACAGTGCGGCGCTCCCTCAGTACTGACCCTCCGACAGTGCAACCCTCCCTCAGTACTGACCCTCCGACAGTGCAACGCTCCCTCAGTACTGACCCTCCGACAGTGCAACCCTCCCTCAGTACTGACCCTCCGACAGTGCAACCCTCCCTCAGTACTGACCCTCCGACAATGCAACGCTCCCTCAGTACTGACCCTCCGACAGTGCAACCCTCCCTCAGTACTGACCCTCCGACAGTGCAACGCTCCCTCAGTACTGACCCTCCGACAGTGCGGCACTCCCTCAGAGCGCTGCACTGTCGGAGGGTCAGTACTGAGGGAGTGCCGCACTGTCGGAGGGTCAGTACTGAGGGAGCGCTGCACTGTCGGAGGGTCAGTACTGAGGGAGTGCCGCACTGTCGGAGGGTCAGTACTGAGGGAGCGCTGCCCTTTTGGAGGAGCCGTCTTTGGGATGAAACGTTAAACTGAGGCCCCGTCTGCCCTCTCAGGTGGACGTTAAAGATTCCATGGCCACAATTCGATTGTTCTGGTCAATATTTATCACTCAACCAACACCTAAAACAGATGATCTGTTCATTATCACATTGCTGTTTGTGGGATCTTGCTGTGCACAAATTGGCTGCCGTGTTTCCGACATTACAGTGACTACACTTCAAAAATACTTCATTGTTGTGAAGCGAATGCGACGTCCTGTGGTGGTGAAAGACGATTTGGAAATCCAGTTTCTTTCTGTTCCTTTTCACTGAGGTCTTGATGATTGGAGCAGCAGCTGGAGAAAACAGCAGTGGCCTTGATCTGATGAGGGGGAACATCGGGACAGGAGGAGGCCATTCAGCCCCTTGAGCCTGTTCCGCCATTAAATGAGATCATGGCTGATCTGTATCCTAACTCCCATTTACTTGCCTAGGCTCCATATCCCTAAATACCCTTGGCTAGCAAAAATCTATTGATCTCAGATTTAAAATTATTAATTGAGCTAGCATCAACAGCTTTTTTGTGGGAGAGAGGTCCATACTGTTACCACCCTTTGCGTGAATAAGTGTTTCTTAACTTCTCATCTGAATGTCCCCTTGTCCTAGATTCTCCCACCAGTGGAAAAAGTTTCTCTCTCCCCTATCAATTCTTTTCAAAATCCTAAAAACCTCAATCAAATCACCCATAATCTTCTATGTTCCAGGGAATACAAGCCTAGTTTATGTAATCTCTCCTTATAATTTAACCGTACGAGCCCAGGTTATAGTCCAACAGCTTTATTTGAAATCACAAGCTTTCGGAGCTTTGCTCCTTCCTCAGGTGAACTCCGAAACTTTGTGATTTCAAATAAAACCGTTGGACTATAACCTGGTGTTGTAAGATTCCTTACATTTGTCCACCCCAGTCCATCACCAGCATCTCCACATCATATAATCTAACCAATAGTGTCAGGGTACGGTAGCATAGTGGTTATGTTACTGAACTAGTATCCAGAGGCCTGGACTAATAATCCGGAGTCATGAGTTCAAATCCCACCACGGCTGCTGGGGAATTTAAATTCAATTAATCAAATAAAATCTGGAATTAAAATACTAGTATCAGTAATGATGGCCATGAAACTACCGGATTGTCGTAAAAACCCATCTGGTTCACTAATGTCCTTACCCAGTCCGGCCTATATGTGACTCCAGACCCACAGCAATGTGGTTGAGTCTTAACCACCCTCTGAAATGGCCGAGCAAGACACTCAGTTGTAGAAAGTCACAATAAGAATAAAACCGAACGGACCACGAGGCACCAAACACGACAACGGCAAACCATCAACCCTGCAAAGTCCTCCTCACTTTGTGCCAAAATTGGGAGAGCTGTCCCACAGACTGGTCAAGCAACAGCCTGACACAGCCATACTCACAGAATCATATCTTTCAGCCAATGTCCCAGACTCCTCCATCACCATCCCTGGGTATGTCCTGTCCCAGAGGTGGCGGTACAGTGATATACAGTCAGGAGGGAGTGGCCCTGGGAGTCCTCAACATTGACTCTGGACCCCATGAAATCTCATGGCATCAGGTCAAACATGGGCAAGGAAACCTCCTGCTGATGACCACCTACCGTCCTCCCTCAGCTGATGAATCAGTCCTCCTCCATGTTGAGCACCACTTGGAGGAAGCACTGAGGGGAGCAAGGGCACAGAATGTACTCTGGGTGGGGGACTTCAATGTCCATCACCAAGAGTGGCTCGGTACCACCACTACTGACCGAGCTGGCTGAGTCCTGAAGGACATAGCTGCCAGACTGGGCCTGCGGCAGGTGGTGAGCGAACCAACACGAGGGAAAAACTTACTTGACCTTGTCCTCACCAATCTACCTGTCGCAAATGCATCTGTCCATGACAGTATTGGTAGGAGTGACCACCGCACAGTCCTCGTGGAGATGAAGTCCCGTCTTCGCACTGAGGACACCATCCAACGTGTTGTGTGGCACTACCACCGTGCTAAATGGGATAGATTCAGAACAGATCGAGCAGCTCAAAACTGGGCTTCCATGAGGCATTGTGGGCCATCAGCAGCAGCAGAATTGTATTCCAGCACAATTTGTAACCTCATGGCCCGACATATTCCTCACTCTACCATTACCAACAAGCGAGGGGATTCAACCCTGGTTCAATGAGGAGTGTAGAAGAGCATGCCAGGAGCAGCACCAGGCGTACCTAAAAATGAGGTGCCAACCTGGTGAAGCTGCAACTCAAGACTACATGCATGCTAAACAGCGGAAGCAACATGCTATAGACAGAGCTAAGCGATTCCACAACCAACGGATCAGATCAAAGCTCTGCAGTCCTGCCACATCCAGTCGTGAATGGTGGTGGACAATTAAACAACTAACGGGAGGAGGAGGCTCTGCAAATATCCCCATCCTCAATGATGGCGGAGTCAGGCACGTGAGTGCAAAGGACAAGGCTGAAGCATTTGCAACCATCTTCAGCCAGAAGTGCCGAGTGGATAATCCATCTCGGCCTCCTCCCGATATCCCCACCATCACAGAAGCCAGTCTTCAGCCAATTCGATTCACTCCACATGATATCAAGAAACGGCTGAGTGCACTGGATACAGCAAAGGCTATGGGCCCCGACAACATCCTGGCTGTAGTGCTGAAGACTTGTGCTCCAGAACTAGCTGCGCCTCTAGCCAAGCTGTTCCAGTACAGCTACAACACTGGCATCTACCCAACAATGTGGAAAATTGCCCAGGTATGTCCTGTCCACAAAAAGCAGGACAAATCCAATCCGGCCAATTACTGCCCTAGTCTACTCTCAATCATCAGCAAAGTGATGGAAGGTGTCGTTGACAGTGCTATCAAGCGGCACCTGCTCACCGATGCTCAGTTTGGGTTCCGTCAGGACCACTCGGCTCCAGACCTCATTACAGCCTTGGTCCAAACATGGACAAAAGAGCTGAATTCCAGAGGTGAGGTGAGAGTGACTGCCCTTGACATCAAGGCAGCATTTGACCAAGTGTGGCACCAAGGAGCCCTAGTAAAATTGAAGTCAATGGGAATCAGGGGGAAAACTCTCCAGTGGCTGGAGTCATACCTAGCACAAAGGAAGATGGTAGTGGTTGTTGGAGGCCAATCATCTCAGCCCCAGGACATTGCTGCAGGAGTTCCTCAGGGCAGTGTCCTAGGCCCAACCATCTTCAGCTGCTTCATCAATGACCTTCCCTCCATCATAAGGTCAGAAATGGGGATGTTCGCTGATGACTGCACAGTGTTCAGTTCCATTCGCAATGCCTCAGATAATGAAGCAGTCCGAGCCCGCATGCAGCAAGACCTGGACAACATCCAGGCTTGGGCTGATAAGTGGCAAGCAACATTTGTGCCAGACAAGTGCCAGGCAATGACCATCTCCAACAAGAGAGAGTCTAACCACCTCCCCTTGACATTCAACGGCATTACCATCGCCGAATCCCCCACCATCAACATCCTGGGGGTCACCATTGACCAGAAACTGAACTGGACCAGCCATATAAATACTGTGGCTACGAGAGCAGGTCAGAGGCTGGGTATTCTGTGGCGAGTGACTCACCTCCTGACTCCCCAAAGCATTTCCACCATCTCCAAGGCACAAGTCAGGAGTGTGATGGAATACTCTCCACTTGCCTGGATGAGTGCAGCTCCAACAACACTCAAGAAGCTCGACACCATCCAGGACAAAGCAGCCCGCTTGATTGGCACCCCATCCACCACCCTAAACATTCACTCCCTTCACCACCGGCGCACTGTGGCTGCAGTGTGTACCATCCACAGGATGCACTGCAGCAACTCACCAAGGCTTCTTCGATAGCACCTCCCAAACCACCTAGAAGGACAAGAGCAGCAGGCACATGGGAACAACACCACCTGCATGTTCCCCTCCAAGTCACACACCATCCCGACTTGGAAATATATCGCCGTTCCTTCATCGTCGCTGGGTCAAAATCCTGCAACTCCCTTCCTAACAGCACTGTGGGAGAACCTTCACCACATGGATTGCAGCAGTTCACCACCACCTTCTCAAGGGTAATTAGTGATGGGCAATAAATGCCGGCCTCGCCAGTGACGCCCACATCCCATGAAAGAATAAAAAAAAACGCTCAGAGGCCTGGTAACATTCTGGTGAATCTGTTCTGCTCGCCCTCCAAAGCCACTATGTCCTTCCTAAGGTGCGTTGCCCAGAACTGTACACAGTACTCCAGATGTGGTCTAACCAGAGCTTTGTACAGCTGTAGCAAAATTTCCTTCCCTTTATATTCCAGCCTTCTCGTTATAAAGGTTAACATTCCATTAGCCTTTTTGATTATTTTTTGTGCTGACCACTACATTTTAGTGATCTGTGCACATGGACCTCCACTGTTCCTGGCTTTTCACCATTTAAAAAATACTCAGATTGATCGTTTTTTGGTCCAAGATGGATGACCTCTCACTTATCTGCGTTGAAATCCATTGTCCATAGATTTGCCCACTCATTTAATCCATCAATGTCTCTTTGTAATTTGATGCTCCCGTCTATGCTACTTACTATGCACCAATCTTTGTATCACTGGCAAACTTGGATATTTGGCTCTTTATTGTGTTATCGTCATTAATAAATACAGTGAATAGTTGAGGCCCCAGCACAGATCCTTGTGGGACACCACTAGTCACTTCCTGCCAATTCGAGTACCTGCCCATTATCCCTACTCTCTGGTTTGGCAGCAGGAGACAATCTCCTAATCAGGTCAATAATTTGCCTTCAATTCCATGAGCTTTAATTTTAACTAACAGTCTCTCATGTGGAACCTTATCGAATGCCTTCTGGAAGTCCATATAAACAAAATCCATAGACATTCCCCTGTCTACCACTTTAGTCACTTCCTCAAAAAAATTCAATCCGTTTTGTGAGCCATGACCCACCTGTTACAAATCCATGGTGACTCTCTCTAATTAGCTCAAATTTCTCAAAGTGCCCACTCACCCTGTCCTTATTTACAGATTCCAGTAACTTCCCCCACAACAGATGTTAGACTAACAGGTCTATAATTCTCAGGTTTTTCTCTCTCTCACCTTTCTCAAAATAATGGAGTTACATTTGCAATTTTCCAATCTAAGGGGACAATCCTGAATCGAGAGCGTTGGGAGATTGTGGTTAAATCATCTACAATTCCTCAACTACTTCCCTCAAAACCCTGGGGTGGAAACCATGGGGTCCTGGGGATTGGTCAGTCTTCAGTACCATTATTTTTTCTAACACTGTTTTCTTGCTTACGTTAACTTTAGCGATTTGCAGGAGTGGTTGGAGGATGATAGTGTTTACAGTACAGTGGAGAAATGGAGGAGAAACAGATCGAGTTACTGCCTCACACAATGGACCTGGTGACTTTAATCAGTGTCTCGGTGTTGGATGATTAGAAACCACATTGGAGGATTTTGAATCCGAGGTGATGAGAAGTGACAGAAGTTTGTAACGAGAAGGTTAGAGACCGCGCAGATGTTGGCAAGCTGTGCCTGAGAGAGTAACATTCTCCCGTCCTTACAGACCCTGCCTGACTGCTTTCAGATTCCAGCACCTGCTGTATTTTATCTTATTTAGGAAGTTGCTTCTTTGGTGTGGAGAACTGTGCTGCCCGGTGGCCGACATCAGTACCAGCACTCAGCACTGGAATCCTGTCCTTTCTAACGGCTTTCAGTGGGAAGGATTGAGCCAAATGGTTAAATCATACTGTACTCTGTGTACTTTCAAAATTTGATCTTTTTAGATATTTAAATTGATAAACTTATCAGCAATGTCCTTATTTTCCAGAATATTCTCCCCTTATCATTACAGTCGAATTCAGCCCACATTAACCAGCCTTTTCTCTCGGGCTCTGATGTGTTTCCAGCATTTCCAGTATTTTTCCTCTTTCGCGCTACAGAAAGATCAAAGATTGAGGTGCCAAAGAGCTCAATGTTTTGATTACATGGGGTTATGGGATGGATAAACATTGCTGGGTAGAAATTCGTCTTTGGGTGGCTTTGCAAGGACCAATATTCAGCTCCATGGACTTCAATAGAACCGGATATTGGCCCGAGCCTAAAACTGTGGCCCAGCGATTTGCCCGTTTAGCATCTCTGCCCAAATCCAATTTTACCCCCTTAGTATCTGGAGATTGCTCCTGAACTCCAGCCACATTCCCAGCAGGAAAACCCTCCAGTAACCTTAGCTCTTCCATCAAAGTCCATCCCAGTCTAATCCCTCTCCCCCGTGCTCCCTCTCCCCCCATACCCTTTAATATCCCACCCAGTTTAATCCCTCTCCCCTTCACTCTCCATATCCTTTAATATCCAACCCAGGCTAATCCCACTCATAGAATCATACAAATTTATGGCAAAGAAGGAGGCCATTCGGCCCATCGTGTCTGTGCCAGCTGAAAAAGAGCTGTCCAGCCTAATCCCACTTTCCAGCACTTGGTCTGTAGCCCTGTGGGTTACAGCACTTCAGGTGCACATCCAGGTACTTTTTAAATGAGTTGAGGGTTTCTGCCTCTCCCACCCTCTCAGGCAGTGAGTTCCAGACCCCCACCACCCTCTGGGTGAAAATAATTCTCCTCAGCTCCCCACTAATCCTTCTACCAATTACTTTAAATCAATGCCCCCTGGTTATTGACCTCTCTGCTAAGGGAAATAGCTCCTCCCTATCCACTCTATCTAGTCCCCTCATAATTTTATACACCTCAATTAAATCTCCCTCAGCCTCCTTTGTTCCAAAGAAAACAACCCCAGCCTATCCAATCTTTCCTCATGGCTAAAATTCTCAGTCCTGGCAACATCCTCGTAAATCTCCTCTGTACCCTCTCCAGTGCAATCACATCTTTCCTGTAATGTGGTGACCAGAACTGTACACAGTACTCAAGCTGTGGCCTAACCAATGTTTTATACAGTTCCAGCATAACCTCCCTGCTCTTATATTCTATTCCTTGGCTAATAAAGGAAAGTATCCCGTATGCCTTTTTAACCACCTTATCTACCTGTCCTGCTACCTTCAGGGATCTGTGGACCTGCACTCCAAGGTCCCTCACTTCCTCTACACCTCTCAGTATCCTCCCATTTATTGTGTATTCCCTTGCCTTGTTTGCCCTCCCCAAATGTATTACCTCACACTTCTCCGGATTGAATTCCATTTGCCACTTTTCTGCCCACCTGACCAGTCCATTGATATCTTCCTGCAGTCTACAGCTTTCCTCCTCACTATCAACCACACGGCTAATTTTTGTATCATCTGCAAACTTCTTAATCATGCCCCCTACATTTAAGTCCAAATCATTAATCTATATCACAAAAAGCAAGGGACCTCGTACTGAGCCCTGCGGAACCCCACTGGAAACAGCCTTCCAGTCACAAAAACACCCGTCAACCATTACCCTTTACTTCCTGCCACTGAGCCAATTTTGGATCCAATTTGCCTCTTTCCCTTGGATCCCATGGACTTTTACTTTTTTGCCCAGTCTGCCTTGTGGGACTGTCGAAAGCCTTGCTAAAATCAACGTACACTACATCAAATGCATTACCCTCATCGACCCTCCTTGTTACCTCCTCAAAAAATTCAATCAAGTTAGTCAGACACGACCTTCACTTAACAAATCCATGTTGACTGTCCTTGATTAACCCGTGCCTTTCTAAATAACGATTTATACTGTCCCTCAGAATTGTTTCCAATAATTTGCCCACCACCGAAATTGGACTGACTGGCCTGGAATTACTCACTATCCCTTTCTCCCTTTTCAAACAACGGTACAACGTTAGCAGTCCTCCAATCCTCTGGCACCACACCTGTAGCCAGGGAGGATTGGAAAATGGTGGTCAGAGCCTCCACTATTTCCTCCCTTGCTTCTCTTAACAGCTTGGGATACATTTCATCCGGGCCTGGTGATTTATCTAATTTCAAAAATGCTAAACCCTTTAATACTTCCTCTCTCACTATGTTTATCCCATTTAATATTTCACACTCCTCCTCCTTAACTACAATCTCTGCATCGTCCCTCTCTTTTGTGACGACAGATGCAAAGTATTCATTAAGAACCAGACCCACATCTTCCGCCCCCACACACATGATGTGGAGATGCCGGTGATGGATTGGGGTGGACAAATGTAAGGAATCTTACAATACCAAGTTGGACTATAACACTGTTGGACTATAACACTGTTGGACTATAACCTGGTGATGTAAGACACCTCCACACACAGGTTACCTTTTTGGTGATTTTACTTGCCAGTATTTTTTCATGCCCTCTCTTTACTTTCCTAATTTCCTTTTTAATTTCACTCCTGCACTTTCTATTCTCCTCTAGGCTTTCTGCAGTATTGGATTCTCGGTATCTGACATAAGCTTCCCTTTTTTGCCTTATCTTACCCTGTATGCTCCTAGTCATCCAGGGGGCTCTAGATTTGGCTGCCCCACCCTGTTTCTTTGTGGGAACATGTTTACTCTGAACCCCTTGAATCTCCCCCTTGAATCTCTCCCACTGCTGACACTGATTTACCTTCAAGTAACTGTTTTCAGTCCACTTTTGCTAAATCACTTCTCAGCTTAGTAAAATTGGCCTTTCCCCAATTGAGAACTTTTACTCCTGTTCTATCTTTGTCCTTTTCCATAACTATGCTAAATCTAACTGAATTATGATCACGACCACCAAAATGCTCTCCCACTGATACTCCTTCCACCTGCCCAGCTTCATTCCCTAAAATTAAGTCCAGAACTGCCTCTCTCTTGTTGGGCTTGCTCTGTATTGGCTAAAAAAAGTTCTCCTGAATGCATTTTAAGAATTCTGCGCCCTCTATACCTTTTGCACTGATTGTATCCCAGTTAATATTGGGGTAGTTGAAATCCCCGACTATTACTGCCCAATTGTTTTTGCACTTCTCAAAAATTTGCCTACATATTTGCTCTTCTCTCTCTCTCTGAGTGTTTGGGGGTCTATCGTACACTCCCAGCAGTGTGATTGCCCCTTTTTTGTTTCTTTAGCTCAACCCAAATGACCTCATTTGATGATCCTTCGAACATATCATCCCTCCTCACAGCTGTAATTGTTTCTTTAACCAATATTGCCACCCCCCCCCTTTTTTATTCCCCTCTGTCTCATCTGATAACCCTGTAACCAGGACCGTTGAGCTGCCATTCCTGCTCCTCTAAGCCATCTTTCAGTAATAGCTGTATCATCTTACTTCCACATGTCTATCTGTGCCCTCAGATCATCTGCCTTATTCACTCGACTCCTTGCATTGAGGTATATGCTATTAAGCACAGCCAAACTCCTTTGTTGTCTATTTTCTAGCCTTTGTTTCCTCTGCCTTCCAAACTCACTCACTAATTTTCTGCCTTCTATTTCCAGCTCTGCTTCTTTCCCTTCTGAATCTATGCTCAGGTTTTCATCCCCCTGTCAAGCTGGTTTAAACCCTCCCCATCTGCACTAGCAAACCTCCTTGCAACGATATCATAGAATGACTACAGCATAAAAGGAGGCCATTCGGCCCATCAAACCTGTGCCGGCTCTTTGTAAGAGCAATCCAGTTAGTCCCATTCCCCCACTCTTTCCCCGTAGACCTGCAAATTTTTTCCCACCAAGTATTTATCTAAATTCCTTTTTCAAAGCCAACGTTCAGTCGACCACCCAGTCTAATCCCACTCTCCCTCACTCCCCGTACCCTTCAATA